>NC_045750.1:2240592-2268310 GCF_008692095.1 Etheostoma spectabile | reverse complement strand
CCAGCTCTGTTGTTTCTCAGCCAGGTCTTTTATGAACTTTTCTTCCAGTTCCTTCTTCTCCTCCTCCATCTGTTTGTCTTTATTCTCCCAGCTCTGTTGTTTCTCTGCCAGGTCTTTTATGAACTTTTCTTCTAGTTCCTTCTTCTTCTCCTCCTCCATCTGTTTGGCTTTAATTTCCCAGCTTCGTTGTTTCAGAGCCAGGTCTTTTGTGAACTTTTCCTCCAGTTCCTTCTTCTCCTCCTCCATCTGTTTGTCTTTATTCTCCCAGCTTCGTTGTTTCAGAGCCAGGTCTTTTGTGAACTTTTCCTCCAGTTCCTTCTTCTCCTCCTCCATCTTTTGGCTTTAATTTCCCAGCTTCGTTGTTTCTCAGCCAGGTCTTTTGTGAACTTTTCCTCCAGTTCCTCCTTCTCCTCCTCCATCTGATTGGCTTTCTTCTGCCAGTCTTTGTTCTCGGCCTGCTCCATCTTGAGGTTCTCTTGCAGAGAGTTGCACATCGTCTGCCAATAGCAGTAAATCTGGTCTCCCAGATCTCTTTCTCCGGCCAGGTCCTTGTGAACCTGTCCTCCAGAGCGTGTGCATTTGCTGACACAGGTTTTCGCTCTGTGGAGTTCAGCTTCATGGTGTTCAGCTGGAATACTCTCCTTGAGCGCTGAGTGAGACTGCGATGCTAGAGTTGAGATCCACGATTTCATAGCCCCTCTCGATGATTAGGTCCAGAAACCCTTTCACCTTCCCCTGGACTTTTTCTTTCTCTGCCTCATACTTTTCAACCATCTCATTGTATTTGTCTTTCTCAAGCTGGATTGTTTTCTTGAGATAGCAGATTTCTGTTCTGAAATCCGTCGCCCGGGTAACCAGAAGCTCCTCCAGACGGCCGACTTGAACCTTCTTAGGGACCATGTCACAGTTCTCTGTTGTAACCTGGGGTCTGCTCTTGTTCTCCTCCAGGCTGCGTACCTTCGTTTTCAGCTCATCGATGTACTCGTGAGCAGAATTGAGCTGATTCTGCAGCTGGTGGTAGGTTGGGGGAGGGGTTGGACGGCCCTGTGGACCGCCACAAGGTCTTCCCTTGTTTCTTGGGTTGCTTCTTCTATCCATGGCACTGTCTGGAGCAGACTGTAGTTGTGCGTAGAAGATTGTTTGTTGATTGGAAAAGACTTTTCTGTTTGAAGACTTTTCTGTCTTTGAAAGACTGTTGCTGTCTGTATCAGACTTTGTTTGTCGATCGAAGACGTTGTTGGTTTGTCAGAAGACGTGAAACAAGACACCGTGTGTAGTGGATACCAGTTGAAATGATTCTGTTTGGGGTTCAACCCTGAGTTAACATCACAGTTCTAGAGTATGACATCACAGTTCTGGAGTCTGACATCATCATTTGCTGCCTTTGGTTCATAGACATGGTGATGTCACACTGAACACAAACATTCTGACAGCTGTTTTTTGTTTGTGTTTAAATTTTCTGTAGAATTGAAAAGGGGGCGGGGCTACTCCAGGCACACCTGGATCCACAATTTCATTCATAATTTCTTCTTACTCTTGAAACTATCCATAATACTTTTCCCGTTGAACACAAGAGTTTAAAATGAGAGTTTACTTGTAAAACGTAATGTGCAAAATAATAATTTCTCGATTTTATTTTTGTTATCGTTTAGAAAGAAGTTGCGATCAAAATTTGATTAATTGCACAGCCCTATAGCCTACTACAGACATGAGTGTACTCCTACATCAGAGGAAGACATTGTGCTACTACAGTTACCTGACAGAGATCACAATGAAAATGTGGAGTGCCGTGTGGGTGTGTGATGTAAAGCACTTTGAATAACATTATTAAAGTCCATAACTTAATGGAATTATGTGATTCAGCTGTGGAAAAGAACAACCTGTAAATGTTTTCCGTAGGAACTCTGTTACCAACTCTACAACGGCAAACTTTGAGCCCAGTTTGGACTACTGTGTGGTGAAGGTGCCCCGATGGGATCTCAGCAAGTTCCTCCGAGTTTCCACCACGATCGGCAGCTCCATGAAGAGTGTTGGTAAGAGGGACTGAATATTATCATTTTAAATTTAATTAATTGTATGCGTTGGTGCCGGAAAGAAGAACCAGCAGTCTTTGAGATCTTAACCGTAGCCAGATATTTATAAAACATTAAAACCAGAGTTGGGAGTTACAAAAGTAACACAATTACAGTACTGTATTCCTTTTCGCTGTAACGCAGTAATATTACACATTACTAATTACATCTTGGTAATATTACACTTGTTACCATCTCAGTAATGTGAGTTACAACGCAACATTTGGTGGTGTTTTGTTTAAGAATTCCCCAACACGGCAAAACATTTCTTCACAGGAAAAAAAGCTGAGAGTATTATTTCCTGATGGTTTATTCGATGGTTGAGCTGACTGGAGAAACGGGAACATTTGCGTGATAGATATTATTTCTATGAGGTATTACGCTGCGTTGAAGTGAGGTGTTGTCCCGACAGTGTTCCCGTGGTCAGAGCCAGAGACTGTATATTTATATAGCGCTTTTCTAGTCTTAATGACTACTCAAAGCGCTTTTACACAGTACGGAAGCCATTCACCGTTCAGTAGGCAGTAACTAGTAATCTTTAATGTATTACATTTTGGAAGTAACTTGCCCAACACTGATTAGCACAGAACAACAGTGGCAAAAAGTAGATCTTCACCTTTTACTTTTCTTGACAGGTGAGGTGATGGCTATTGGCCGCAGCTTTGAGGAGGCCTTCCAGAAAGCTCTGAGGATGGTGGATGAGAACTGTGTTGGCTTCGACCACACCATCAAGCCCGTCTCCGACGAGGTAAAAAAAGAAGTTTGTACTTCCTCTCACTCTTTGTTTTTACTGTTCTGTTTGCACCAACGATACCTGTAATCCTTACGTCCTTCAACCTGGGGTGAGTTGCTTAGTGTGCAGGATTTCCATAAGATTAAATCATCATTACGTGACATTTAGCTGCCGCTTTTATCAAAAGCAACTTCCAATTAAGTGCTTTCAACCCTGAAGGTGCAAACTCCAGACAAGTAGTAAGTGCACGTACATTAGCTTTAAATGAGCAAAACTACAAAGCGACATCAGTGTGTCGTGTCAGTAGGTCGGAGTAGGAACCGGCTGTTTTACATGTTGGAGAAAACCATTTTTAATAATTTTTCCCCCATCTTTTTTAACAATACCTGTACTCAAAAACACATGCTGAGTAAGCCCTGACACTGTAAATGAGAAAACAATTTACATGCTGCTCCTTGATAACTCTCTTTAACTTGTTTATCTCAGTTCTTAAAGCATGTATATAAAGACTACATTTATGGGGGGAAATGCCCAAACATTTCCATGAAACAAAATCCCACTATCACTAGTCAGTCTGTTGATGGGATGCAGCGCAACAAGCATTGTAATGTTTTCGACTCGGCCAACAGATGCTGCTAATGGACTACTGAGCCACTATACTGTCAGGTAGATGATACCTTTCAATGAGACTGTTTAAGTCTGACTGGGTCTTTGCCAATAGGAGGAATCTTACATTGTGTGTTAAAATTATTATGTTGTGGTTTTACTCGATATGTGGCTGATGTCTAGGTCAAATGCTCAAATTCTGACAAATGTCTAGCACCACGATAGTTGTAGTTGATCTCAATTAAAATACATAATAATGCTTCTGCTTCCTCCCCCCACGTACTGTTCACCAGGAGTTGCAGACCCCTACAGATAAGCGTATCTTTGTTTTGGCGTCGGCACTCCGAGGGGGCTACACGGTGGACCAGCTGTACGAGCTCACCAAGATCGACCGCTGGTTCCTGCACAAGATGAAGAACATCACCGACCACGAGCGGCTGCTGGAGACATACAACCAGGTACGTTTGATCTCAGGGAACGGGTGTGGGATAAATTAGCAGCCGTTGTCCTTTTTATTCAATTCATTTTGTTGACGTTGTTCTTCCTACCAGGATGAGACTGTCATGCCTCCAGAGGTGATGCGAAAGGCCAAGCAGCTGGGCTTCTCAGACAAGCAGATAGCACAAGCTGTCCAGAGGTGAGTCGGAGACACAGTGTGGACCTGGGGACACGTTGGCCTCATCATTTTTAGGATATGTTTCAATCAGTCTACGTTACTAAGGCTGCATGAAATGAGGAAAATATCTAATTGTGGTTATTTTGACTGATGTTGATTCACAATATTGGAGGGGAGGATTATTTTTATATCATTACTCTCATTTTCATTGGAAAATATGTAATAAGTGTTTTTTTTTTTTTTTTTTTTTTTTTTTTTGCAACTATCTGTACCAAACAAGGATTTGTACGCTGCAGCACCACAATACTTAATTCAGGATGGTTTGACACTTATTTTTCCTTTTTGAAAAAAATACTATATAGTGTTTTTGTTCTCCTACAGCACAGAGCTTGTAGTGAGAAAGCTGCGTCACGATTGGTCCATCCTACCTGTAGTGAAGCAGATAGATACGGTGGCGGCTGAATGGCCCGCCCACACAAACTACCTGTACCTGACCTACCACGGCACAGAGGACGACCTGGGCTTCGATGAGCAGCACGTCATGGTGATCGGCTCCGGTGTGTACCGCATCGGCAGCAGCGTGGAGTTTGATTGGTGCGCAGTCGGGTGCATCACCGAGCTCAGGAAGGTAAGTCAGGATCTCATACCGCTGCAGATTGGCGGTAATTTCTCCCTTTTCTTTTCCTGATGTCACATCACGTATTTGAGGGCCGAGTGTATCACTGATGTAATGAAACATTACACTGAATTAAACAAAAAAAAATTGTTAAAGTAATTTACTTTATTTCATTTGATTTGATTTCGTCTTTCTACCCCACTCCATCTCTTCATTTTCAAATTTCTATTTTACCTATAGTTTCAAAACTATATACCTTAATTATTATTTTTTTAATTTATTTTTTTAAGAATTTTTTGGGGGGCTTTTCCGCCTTTGATTTTTGACAGGACAGCCAGGTGAGAAAGGGGTGAGAGAGGGGTAGGACATGCAGGAAATTGTCACAGGTCTGATTTAAACCCTGGACCACTGCATCAAGGCATAAACCTCTCAGTAAATGTGCGCCTGTTTTACCACTGGACCAACCCGGCCACGCTGGACCTTAATTATTAAATGCTGCAGCAGCCTGCTTGGTGTATTTAGCCTGATGAAGTCACGTGATTATTAAAACATGACCAGTGCAGCTTTTGATTGTTTTTTTTTTTTACTTGCTTAATGTTAGACGATACCTAACCTTTTTATGTGACTGGCAGCCAGTTAAATAAATGTTTTTTTTGTTTTTAACGTCACACTTATTGCAGATGGGTTATAAGACCATAATGGTGAACTACAACCCAGAGACGGTCAGTACAGACTACGACATGTGTGACCGCCTCTACTTTGATGAGATCTCCTTTGAGGTAAGATTTAATTTAATAATTAACAACGCTAATACGTATCTTAACTTTTGCAGCTTTTGTGCTTTTATGTTGAGTTCAACTTGATAGAAATTGTATAGGACACAGTTTCACTGGATCTATTCAACCGTACTTGAAACACATTGTGTGATTTTTCGGTTGAGGTTTATAAGTGTCCCGTATATACGACCAGGTCGTGATGGATATCTATGAGAGGGAAAACCCAGAGGGAGTGATTCTCTCTATGGGAGGCCAGCTGCCCAACAACATCGCCATGTCGCTGCACCGTCAGCAGTGCCGCATCCTGGGAACGTCACCGGAGTTCATCGACTGTGCCGAGAACAGGTTCAAGTTCTCCCGAATGCTGGACACGATCGGAATCAGCCAGCCACAGTGGAAGGAGCTCTCCGACACCGAGGTACAGCGGACTGGGCTCATACCACAATGTGTTTTAAAATACTGACTTTTTCAAAAACATAAAATGATTATGTATTTTATTTAACACTAAACGACTATTAAACAGAAGTCTCTGTGTGTGATGTCATGAGTATTGTCAAAGAAAAGATTGTAGGACCCCAGGAAGAATAGCTTTTAGTGTATGCTGAAGCTAATGGGGATCCAAATAAAACAAACTAATAGACTTTATGGTTTTTGTAAGGGATTGATTAGGGTCTTTTTCTGCATGTTGCTTATGAAATTTAGGAAGACAAGTAAGAAAATGGTCAAAGTTCTCTCATCTGTTTCCCGTTTCTTTTCTCTCCAGTCGGCTTGGAAGTTCTGTGAGACGGTCGGTTATCCCTGCCTGGTTCGTCCATCCTACGTTCTCAGCGGGGCGGCCATGAACGTCGCCTACAGCGACAGTGACCTCGAGAAATACCTGACTAACGCTGTAGCTGTGTCCAAGGAACACCCTGTTGTCATCTCCAAATTCATTCAGGAGGCCAAGGTTAGAAAACAAAGACATTGAGTTTTCAGATTATCTGTCAGAGAATCCGCGCTTCATAAAATCAAGTTATCAAGGTCAGTGACAATTTTGCATTTTCCAGGAGATAGACGTGGACGCTGTAGCCTGTGACGGTGTAGTGATGGCCATCGCGGTGTCTGAACACGTGGAGAACGCTGGCGTTCACTCTGGTGATGCCACACTGGTGACACCACCCCAGGATATCAATCAGAAGACGATGGAGAGGATCAAGCTCATCGTCCACGCCATCGGCCTGGAGCTGCAGGTCACTGGACCTTTCAACCTGCAGCTGATTGCCAAGGTGATCATCCTGAAGTCCTGCCATGTTGTTATGGGTCAGAAAACAGGCTGTCAGTCGTAAAATGTTACGTGTCAGCCAGTGAATTACACAGGATTTAGAGTGGTGATAGGTAATGCTTTTATCGGCATGCTTGCTAGATGGTACAAAAGTAAAAAACACTTAACAGCTCATCTTTTGGAGTGGAGCATACAGCCACAGACAGTACGGTCAACTGTGCAAACCTGCCATAATTACTGTGTTAATTATTAATACAAACGTGTGACAGACCTCTCAATCAATACCATCATCTCCGATTTGTGCAGAGATTTAAATCTCTGATGATGTGGCCATTGTCAGCTGTTTCTGCCAGAAGATTTTACATTGCATGTCATTTAGCTGACGCTTTTATCCAAATCGACTTACAATTGCTATATATGTCAGAGCAACTAGGGACTTGAACTCAGATCTCCCACGCCAAAGACATGTGTCCTAACCAGTACGCGTCACCACCACCAGCTTTGTTAGGTGGCATTAAGAATGGGGACTAGCCACATCTATGAAAAACGGCAGCAGAAAAACCTGCCTGTAGAGATTGTTGTAAGTCAACTTACACAAACAACACTATATTTACACTATATACGGCCAACAATTTGTGTGTTGACTGAAAATGACATTTGGCGGGACAGATATGTCCCTTACTGATTGCTTAGTGCAAAAAAAAAAAAAAAAAAAACTGTAAATACAATAAATAGTCCAACATGAACACTTTAGGCTGCTCGTTAATTATTATGAAGATGGATCTACACTCCATCTTCCTTTAACAAATATTGAAGGGGTTCCATTACAGCAGACAGACACTCAGTCTGATGCAGTGCTTGTATTTATTGTATTTGTTAAGTGATGGGTGAGGAAGTTAGAGTAAAGGTCAAAAACAACCTTTACTCTAACTTGTGTTTTAACTGTTAACAATTATCTAATGCTGTTTTTTTCTTTTTTTTGCCAGGATGATCAACTGAAGGTGATCGAGTGCAACGTGAGAGTGTCTCGCTCCTTCCCCTTCATATCAAAGACGCTGGGCGTGGACCTTGTTGCCCTGGCAACTCAGGCCATTGTGGGGGAGGACGTGCAGCCTGTGGGGCTAATGAGAGGAAAGGGGATTGTAGGAGTCAAGGTAACTACGTCACTTATAAGGACTGTGTAGCAGCTTCAATGGGGGACCTTTTTTAATTATTTGGGAGAAAGCACCCATCAGTTATCAGTTCACCTTCTGACCACGTGTCACATGTCCTCCAGGTTCCCCAGTTTTCGTTCTCTCGGCTGGCCGGAGCTGACGTGGTGCTCGGGGTGGAGATGACCAGCACGGGCGAGGTGGCCTGTTTTGGGGAGAACAGATACGAGGCTTACCTCAAAGCCATGCTCTCCACGGGCTTCAAGATTCCCAAGAAGAACATCCTGCTCTCCATTGGCAGCTATAAGGTACGGACATCACCGTTAAACTTATCTTAACCCTCACCTTGTCCTCGGGTCAAATTGACCCGTTGTCCTATATCAATGTTCTTTTTAATTCCCCAAAATAACATGATTGATTCCACACAACGCTCTTTGCCAAGTACAAATGTCTACTTTCATTAATTTTGGGGCGTCTTATTCAATTTTATAGCATTTGAAAAACAAATGTAAGTGTTGTTGAAATAGTAATGAGTAAAAGTTGACATATTCCAGTCTGTGATTATCATCAACATCCATTCCTTTAATTTTAGTCTAAATAATTCCTAATTTCTGCTTTTCTAACTCAAATATCAGGTATAATTTCCTGTAAATGAGGTTTATTGTCCATAATTCCCTAAAATAACTGTAAAACTAAAGTAATGAGTTAGTTTTACATAGTGTTAAACGTCCAAACTGACAAAAAAAAGTGACAAGAACTTAAGAAAACCTTAAAAACATTGATTAAAAGCCTCAGCAAAAGTGTTGATTGTGTTGTGAATTTTGACGGGAAGACAACACAAGGGGTAAATACTGATGCATTTATCAAGAGTTGATCATTTGGCAGGTGTGTGTTGTGTTCAGTTGATCCAGGTGGCAGTTTAAGTCATGCATCTGGACCAATTTAGAAACAATGGGACATTACAGTAGATCTGCAGATTTGCATTTAGATTAACAGATGGTGCTTAAGGCCACGTAATCGTGTGAAAATAACTTTTGGCTTTTTTGTGTCAAAACAGGTCTGTTACATGATAGAACTGAGATCACTTGAGACTTTCCTAGTGCTGATAACTAGCTAAAAAAACAATTCTTGTATTATCCATACTTTTGTGAATCCAAACCTAAGTTCATATAACTCATAACCATTTTGTTGATTATGTTTTGTGTGTGTACAGAACAAGAGTGAGCTGCTGCCCACCGTGCAGGCTCTGGAGTCGATGGGTTATGACCTGTACGCCAGTCTGGGTACTGCAGATTTCTACACAGAACATGGAGTCAAGGTAACTGAATTGAGCTGTAAAATTAAACCGGAATATAGAAGTAAGTATCACAAAGCATCACAAATATCTTCTTGATTTCCATGTTTCAGGTAAAAGCAGTGGACTGGCCCTTTGAGGAGGATGACAGCGATTGTCCCACCAAAGAGAAGCAGCGCAGCATCATGAACTATTTGGAGGAAAACCACTTTGACTTGGTCATCAACCTCTCTATGAGGAACAGTGGCGGGCGCAGGCTGTCCTCCTTTGTCACCAAAGGCTACAGGACGAGACGCATGGCCATCGACTACTCTGTCCCGCTCATCATCGATATCAAGTGCACCAAGCTGTTTGTGCAGGTCAGATTTGCACTTTAATCATTTAAAGGAGAATTTTGGTCGATTTCAACAGGTAGCTCTCTAGTTTGTAAATTTGGTGCGCTGTCAATAGAGAGAAAAACAAAACCAATCGGTGCTGCCTACACCGTGTTATCCTCCTTCTAGAGTTGGCACCCAACAGGTTTTAAATGTGTTTTTAGCTTCTAAACATGTTCTAAATGTTATTACAAGTTTTACAAGTTGATTCCTTCCAAGTGAACACGGGGAATCTGACTGCTGTAGATGTGACAGAAATGCATGAAAGTTGTGCTAATTCAGCTGTGTTTAATTCATGTGTTGAGAACTTAGGGACCGTCTACAAACTACAACACCGAAAAGAGATGAATCCAAAATATATAGGCTATCAATTTAATGATTAAATAAGGTAGTGTCTCCAAACTTACCTCAATTATAACTTGTCTCCTGCTAGTTGTACTACAGCACTTACTTTTACTTTAACTCACTAACTGCTCTCAACACTGCAACTAAACACAAGTGAATGAACACAACTTTCATGCATTTCTTTATCTACTGCAGTCAGATTCACTGTGTTCACTAGGAAGGAATCACTGCACATGGGGGGGCACATTTAATGACATTTTGAACATGTTTAGAGGCTAAAATCACGTTTAAAACTTGCCCTGTTTAACCCTGTTGGGTGCCAACTCTAGCAGGAGGATAACACGGTGTAGACAGCACCGATTGGTTTAGTTTTTCTCTCTACCGACACACCTCCACATTTACAACAGAGCTACGTGTTGGAATTCTGTAATGTACAAGGCACTGTGTGTATTTATTAAATGTATTAGATATCTATCCCTCACACTTTTAAATTGCCCCCAGGGGATAAATAGTTATTTGAATTGAAATATATTACCATTGTTTTTTTATTTCTTATTACTGCAAAAGCTTTTCTCGTTTGACGGCAACATAAATAATATGAACGGCTGTGTTTTCAGGCTCTGCATCAGATCGGTCGGACTCCACCGGTTAAAACTCACATCGACTGCATGACATCTCAGACGCTGGTCCGTCTGCCTGGTGAGTCGCTGCAACATTAGTGGTTCTATTCTGGCTGACTCGGGGTGCCTTGAGAGGCTCTGATCATTTGAAGGCAGCTGCAAAATGGAGAACAGACATTTTCGGTTTTGTCTTCCTACTACAAAAATAGATAATTCTCACGTAAAACTCTTTCAAAATAAAGATGTAGAACAATATAAATAACACTAATAGTAACAGTAGTAGGTAAACAAATATGAATATGTTTGAACTACAAAAAAGATGTGGCAGCTGTTTTCTTTCTTCACCCTATAGTTAAAAGTGGACTTCAGTGGCCGGTTAGCTCAGTTAGTAGAAAAGGCGCACATGTCACATGTATAGAGGTTTACTCCTCGATGCAGCGGCCGCAGGTTTGACTCCGACCTGCGGCCTTTTGCTGCATGTCATCCTCTCGCTCTCTCTCTCTCTTTGTCTTCAGCAGTCCTGTGGAATTAAAGACCTAAAATGCCCCAAAAATATTTTTTTTAAAAGTGGAACTTCGAGTATTAAGGTTTTGATCTGTACATGGCTATTAACTTTGTATCACAGTTCTCGCGGCGTGTGTGTGTGTGGTGTGTGTGTGTGTGTGTGTTGTGTGTGTGTGTGTGTGTGTTTGTGTGTGTGTGGTTGTGTGGTGTGTGTGTGTGTGTGTGTGTGGTGTGTTGTGTGTGTGTGGTGTGTGGTGTGTGTGTGTGTGTGTGTGTGTGTTGTGTGTGTTTGGTGTGTGTGTGTGGTGTGTGTTGTGGTGTGTGTGTGTGTGTGTGTGTGTGTGGTTATATATCCTAGTTATTATAGATTTTGTTGTAATCATTTCTTTCTGGGTTTTTGTATCTATACATCATATCCTGGTTTCAGAAACATGAAAACTGTGAGAATGATATGAAAAACCAGGTTACTTTATGTTCCATGTAAAGGTTATATCCCTTAATTAATTAATCAATGAGCATTATCAATAAAATATTTGTGTGCGTGTAATTTAATTTTCTGAAAAACAAGTACTATTACTCACGGTTACAAATATTTGATTCTTAGGTCTGATCGACGTGCATGTCCACCTGCGGGAGCCTGGTGCCACCTATAAGGAGGACTTCTCCTCTGGGACAGCCGCTGCTCTGGCAGGAGGAGTGACCATGGTGTGTTCAATGCCCAATACCTCGCCTGCCGTTACTGACGCCAGCACTCTGTCCCTGGTCCAGAAGGTACGACCACATTCTCTTTGAAATTGAGAGAGCGAAATCAACGTTAACTAAAGTACTATTCATTAAATAGATAAATCTTGTGTTGTGTTGGGTTGTGTCATCAGTTGGCCAAAGCGGGCTGCCGGTGCGACTACGCCCTGTATTTGGGCGCTGCTTCAGACAACGCTGCCGCCCTGCCGTCCATCGCTAGCCAGGCTGTCGGCCTGAAGATGTACCTGAACGACACATACTCCACCCTCAAGATGGACAACGTCTCTCTCTGGATGGAGGTAGTTCTTCATACCTCTACCAAACCGCTGGGGTTGAACCTTTGTTGAAAACAGAGCTAAATGTGACTGGTTTTTAAGTTGGGTGGAGTTATTTTGTTTCCACTAACTTCTCTGTTGTGACATTTCTTGAAGCCAGCATCTAATCACCATTATGGCACTTCTCCGTTTGGCTGTTTCTGACTAAAGCCTCAAAACGGCATAGCCTGACGTGCATCTCTCAAAAAATTGAACTACGCGTTGCAGAGACGTAGACCTTTAGAACTGTGATTGGTCTGCTTGGTCGTGGCTTGGCAGCATCACATTTTACTTGTTTCCAGGTTTTCCTTCTCCATGAACAATATGAAATAAAGTAGAGGGTTAACGTTTCCTGCTACAGCTTCCCGACCGTGGTCAGAAAGCACGTTGTGTTGGAGACACCTTGTTTCTCACTCGCTCTACCACACATCTCTCAGCATGCACACATGCTAGCTCTGCTATTCTATTAAAGAGATACGCTAGAACGACGCAGAAGTATAAACCTCAGAGGACTTGCATTGTCTACAACGCACGCTCTACTTAGATCCTCAGTACAGCCGTAAATACATACATGTCTCAATGCTTGCAGAAGACCAACTGAAAGATTTGCCTCCATTGTCCCTCACTGTACACCAAACTAATTGTCCTGTTCTGTACAAAGCACTTTGAGAAGTGGCCAAAGCAGATGCCCATCGTTGCACACGCTGAGAAGCAGACGGTGGCTGCGATCCTCATGGTGGCCCAGCTCTACCAGCGGCCAGTCCACATCTGCCACATAGCCAAGAAGGAGGAGGTAAGATACAGTTTTTTAATTTGTCATTACAGAAATTAAATGGTGCAGAGACGTGTAATATGACACTTTGATGGGTGTTATTAAACTTCTTACCTTTTTTTTTCTTTTTCAGATTGTAATCATCCGAGCGGCCAAGCAGAAGGGCATCCAGGTCACCTGTGAGGTGGCACCTCATCACCTCTTCCTTTGTGAGGAAAACATGGCACAGATCGGCGACGGACGAGCGCAGGTCCGACCCATGCTGGGAACCAAGGAGGACATGGAGGCTCTGTGGGAAAACCTGGACATCATTGACTGCTTTGCCACGGATCACGGTCAGTAACCGCACAGAAACCAGTCTGACAATTTACTCCAAGCAGAGAGCATATGTTTCACCCGTGAATGTGTTTCGTGTTGTTAGCGCCCCACTCTGTAGAGGAGAAGAACGGGGATCACCCCCCCCCAGGTTACCCAGGCCTGGAAACGATGCTGCCGCTGCTGCTGACCGCCGTCAGCGATGGACGTCTCACCATGGATGACATCATCAGGCGTCTTTACGACAACCCACGCCGGATCTTCAACCTGCCAGTCCAGGACAACACCTATGTGGAGGTATACACATATACACACACACACACGTTTTTTATGAACAGACACGACGTTGTGTGGTTCATACATAATCTGACCAATAATGCTCACACTTGTATATTATTGATGACCTAATCATCTGTCTGTGCCTTTTCAGGTGGACTTGGAGCAGGAGTGGGTTATTCCTCAGGCCATGCAGTTCACAAAGTCAAAGTGGACACCGTTTCAGGGCCTGAAGGTGAAGGGTAAAGTCCGCCGCGTGGTTCTGCGAGGAGAGGTGGCCTACATCGACGGCCAGGTCAGCAGTCACACGCCTCTCTGGGTTCACACGTCACACATAAAAAAGGCTGGATTAAACTATATCTTTATCAGTTATAGTGAACTGGAATGATCATTGTTGCTGTTTAATACAATTATTGTGGTAGTACAGTTAGAAATTATAAAAGCCTCAAATAAAAAAGAAATCTTTGAAAATATTACCCATGGTTTTGTGGTAGGTACACAGGAGCAGTACATACTTTTAATTTTTAGTATTACTTGTACATACAAAACCTACCTCAATAAAAGTTGAGTTACACAAAAATCACTGCATGTAACATTTGTATGTATTTTGATTGCCTCTCTCTCTCTCTCTCTCTCTCTCTCTCTCTCTCTCTCCTTCCTCTATCTCTCTCTCTCTCTCTCTCTCTCTCTCTCTCTCTCTCTCTCTCTCTCTCTCAGGTGTTGGTTCCTCCAGGTTATGGTGAGGATGTAAAGACCTGGCCCACTGCTTCAATCCATGCCCTTGAACCTGTTAAAGAAAGTCCAAGGGTATTCATTGTACTATTCGTAGTCCCTCGTGTGTACTGTTAAAAACTCCAACTGGGTTTGACATGCCGGCTAACTAGCCAGTATGCTGATTAATCACAGCAGATAATTAACATGTAGTTAAATAGGTGCATTATGTCTTTTATTTATTCTGAAATTGTGTATTTCCTGATGTTTTAGACTCCAGAGCACACGCGTCCTACTCCTCCCCGGGAAGGCCCGATCCGGACCCGAGCACCCAGTCCTCGACGATTAACATCAGAGAGCCGCTACCTGCTGCCTCCTCGCATCCACCGCTCTTCAGATCCAGGACTCACCCCAGGTAATACAACTCCCAAAACCCCGGGCTGGGGCAAAATATCAATACGGCAATATACCTTTGTCCTTCTTTGTGCGCTACGAGAATCGATACGCTGGCGCCAGATATTGATTAATGAATGAAATAAGGCGCTCTGAATAGATTTCCCTGCTCCCAGCGTCACTACTTCATGACGCCTCGAGGTGGCGCTAAACACATGAATGAGGGAAACTTGCAAATAAGTTAAAGCGTAACTCGCCAAAATGCAACCTAAATCTTACCACCTTTGTATGGAGTGTAGATTGGTGGCTTGAGAGAGGCTACTTCACCTCCTGGGCACTGCCAGGTGCTCTTAAGCAAGACACCGTACCCCCCCCAACCGCTCAGGGCGCTGGTCCAGCTGGCAGCCCCCCCACTCTCTCCATTTGTGCATGAATAGGACCTAAGCGTGTGTGTATTTCAGGCCTCTGTGTAGTGATTACTAACAAAACAGAGTGTAAATTGTAATTTCCCCACTGGGGATCAATAAATAGAAATAAAATAAATAAAAGATAAAACCCAGGGTGTTTTTGTGAATGTACCAGAGTCAAACTTTAGTTTAAAAGCACAATTAGGACGGACACGCCCCTTTTAAGACCTGGCCTTTTGTACTTTGAGGTTTTTCTCTTAAATGTAAAGTGCATTACAAATAAAATGTCGTATTATTATGAATGGGAGAGCTAGGGGGCACTTCTATGATAGCATCAAAATCACTGTTTTTAAAACACTGTAAACATTGAAACTTTGCTCCTGTATCACCAGGGGCTCTACACAATAAGTCTTATTTAAGTAGACTCTGTGTACACAATGTTCTCAATGCTCAGGTTCATGTGTGGAGCCTCTGGTGATACTTGGAGCAAAGTTTCAGGGTTTTCAGCGTTCGTAGTTTTAAAAATAGTGAGTTTGACGCTTCCATAGAAGTGACTCCGAGCTCTCCCATTCAGAAGGCCGTTTGACCGAAAAACATGCAGTAAATACAGTAAATCTTAAAAGTGGCGCTTCCCCAACCACGTTTAAGTCCAAAGTCTGGACCCATGGTTGTTCTGTACCATCTTTGCAAGGTTGTGGCTGTTCAGAGGCGGTAATGGCTTTAACCTACTTTCTTTTAACAATTAAATGTATCATGTGCCTTCTGTACGCTGTGTACTGTGCTGTATTTAACTGCTTGGTTCACTGTGTTACTGTTACTCTGCAGAGATGGTTATGCTCCCAGCAGCTGGAGCGGGTGACGGTTACAGCCACCCCCCTCCTCTGTCCCGGCTGCTGTCCCCTCAGTCAGCTGCAGGACAGCTACCTGCTGGACAGGTGTCCCACTTCCAGACCTCTCCGCTGCTGCACCCGCTGGTGGGCCAGCACATCCTGTCTGTCAGGCAGTTTAGCAAAGAGCAGGTATACAAACACACACACACACACACACACACACAATAAAATGACATGGTTTAATATTTGAGACTTGAACGACATTTTGATGCAGTTTTTTTTTCAGTTTGTGTGTTTTTTTGTTCGTTTTAGATCTCCCACCTTTTTAATGTTGCCCACACTTTGCGTTTGATGGTTCAAAAGGAACGAAGCCTGGATCTCCTGAAGGTACTGCGTACAAGTATTTACAGCATCTGCATGTCATGTATTCCAACATCGGTTTATTCCTTTGAAAGTGTGTGAGGCCAATTCCTTGTAAGTGTTACTTACTTGGCAATAAATCCCAACATACTCCATGACTCAACAGACTGTAAAAACACTGGAAACAGAGCATTCAGTAGAGATTTGGGAACACCTACTACTCACTCACTCCTGCCTCAACGTATTTTAGTATTTGTTTGTCCTTGTTTCTTTACTGTCCAGGGTAAGGTGATGGCGTCCATGTTCTACGAGGTCAGCACTCGCACCAGCAGCTCCTTCGCGGCGGCCATGCAGCGTCTGGGCGGCTCGGTCGTCCACTTCAGCGAATCCACCTCGTCGGTGCAGAAAGGAGAGTCCCTGGCCGACTCCGTCCAGACCATGAGCTGCTACGCCGACGTCCTGGTGCTCCGGCACCCGACACCTGGAGCGGTGGAGGTGGGGTTCAGCAATTATTAATAACTCATTTAATTTAGGTTCCAGATATATCACAAATCTTGCCCCTTTTTAAACTTCTAATGGGGTTAAATATATAACATTCATGATTCATAGAGCCTGTTCACACCTGTTCCTAATATTTTTTTTTGTGGCCTTCCAGTCTGACGACAGATTTTAAGATACTGTAACTTGTTTATAAGTCTATTAATGTACTTGCATATGGCTAAATCATTGATGGACCTCCATGATATGACCCTGATAAAGCTCTCAGATCAACAAGCTGTGGATAGAAATATATAATAAAAATAGATGAATAGTGTGGAGCCTGACCGATATGTTGGTGGGCCGATATTATCGGCCGATATTGGGCATTTCCCGATATATCAGTATCAGCATTTATAATGAAACATTTTTAAGTGTTCATTCTTTGAATATTTATGACAAATAAATGATTCTGATAAATGAATATTTAAAAAATTGTCAACCATGTGATGAGCGATTTTTATTTTATTTTTTTTAGTTATTTTTTATTAATGTGTTTTTGTTCAAAGGACTTTGAGTTTCATATCTTAAGTTTGTGTTTTTATACATTTTATTTATCAGAACTTTAATATTTTTGGATGTTCCTCTGTTCTGTTGTGACAATAAAACAAATTATTATAATTTTATTTTAGTGAGAACTCAAATAACTACAGAACACTAATGTTAGGGAAATCTTTTTTATGTTTTGTTACACAATTCTGGATTTTTTTTTTTAAATTTAATATATTGGCCGATATATCAGATTTTTAAATAACCAAATATTTGTATCGGTATCGGCCTTAAAATCCTTTATCAGTCGGGCTCTAATATCGTGGAGCTGTTGAGTAACTAACTTCAGTGCTCTCTGACGGACAAACTATGTAATGGAGACACTTCAGAAGACTTGTGATATATCATTGGCATTTCTCTACTGCAATTGTCTTATTTTTTGGCCAAGTATATGCCAATACTGATGTAGCTGATGTTGTTTTTCTATTTCATTAAATGTAGTTATGAAGACACTGTTCGTTTTATATAAATGCCGTTAATGTACTGTAATTCTGTGTTTGTTTGTTTTTTAATAATCACTTGGCATAAATAACATTTTCAATGTTTCTCCTTGATGTAACTGGTCTCCAGACTGCTTCACGACATTGCCGTAAGCCTGTGATCAACGCTGGAGACGGTGTGGGGGAGCACCCCACCCAGGCGCTGCTGGACGTCTTCACCATCCGAGAGGAGCTGGGGACGGTCAACGGCATGACGGTGAGGGACACCGAACCCTTTTAGACCAAGGAAAACTCTCCTTTACATTCAAATCCACAGTCATCCTAGTCTTTAGTTTCATTGTTGTAGTCCAACTGCCACTTCAATCCATATTTAATTTTTCTTTTTTTTTGAAGAATCTTTACATGTCTTGTTTTCTGCCAGATAACTATGGTCGGGGATCTGAAGCACGGCCGCACGGTTCATTCCCTCGCCAAACTGCTGACCCAGTACCGCATCACCCTGCGCTACGTGGCTCCCAAGAACCTGCACATGCCGGCAGAGATCATCAGCTACGTGGCCTCAAAGGGCATCAGACAGGTGGGAACCACACGGCGTTGAAACAAATGTCTGGCAGCGTTATCAGATGTATTTCAGTTTCGCATAGGAATTTCTCAACCGTTTTGAAATATCTAAATAATAGGTTCTTTAATGGAAAAGTAAAAAGGATGCTAACTTTTTTTGTTGTATTTTTGTTTTCAGGAGGAGTTTGAGAGTATCGAGGAGGCTCTGCCTGAGACCGACGTCCTCTACATGACGCGGATCCAGAAGGAGAGGTTCGCTTCTGAGGAGGAGTACACGGCTGTAAGTCAACTCGTTTTATTTCATAGTCATGTCATCTTTAGCCAACACTAAATCTTTTTTAAACGTGTTGAAGCAAGAGACTTTCATATATATCTCTTTCACCAAGTCACCTTTGTGTCACTGTTTTTGGTGTGTGTGTTTTTTGTTTTTTCTTCCAGTGTTTCGGCCAGTTCATCCTCACCCCCCACATCATGACTGTAGCCAAAAGGAAGATGGTGGTGATGCATCCGCTGCCCAGAGTCAATGAAATCAGGCAAGGCCCAATGAGCACCATTAAACATCCTCACAGTTACCAGAAACTCCCCGGTCTGTCACCGTTAGGGTTTAAAATGTTTCTCGAAAATTCATCAGAATCAGTTCCCGGGAAAAGGACGACCCATTTCCCGAGAATCCCGGGAAATAGCTGTATTTATTTATTTATTTAGCCCAAGTTATGTATCTATATCATTCAAATGTGCGTTACCAAATCCCAAACTGACATTTTTGATATTAATTGTATTATTTGGGAAAAAGAACAGTTTATGTGTCCGCTGCAGCGCTGATTATTAAATGCCAGGTGGATTGTCTGGGACTTGTCTTCTGAAAATCTAGGCAACCTGTAGAAAACCAATATTTTACAGAACTCTTTTATACAAACTAATGACGTGCTAAAGTAAATCATTGAATGATTCCTAAACCATTCTGTTAAACCAAATCCATTCTGTGTCTGTTGATTTTTTATGCACCTGCAAACGGGAATAATCACTCAAAGTTAACCAAAATATTTCTTTATTAAGGCAGACCGGGCATATTTCTCTTGTAAAAGTTCAACTAAATGAAAGGAAAAAATCCACAGAAATGTACAACTGTGCACTGCAAAAAGACGATGGAAAACTGAAATTAAAAAAAGCCTAAACACTGCTGCAACATCAGCATTGCATTAATCTCTAAAACTATTCTCGTAATGATTAATTATTTAAGTCATGTATTATTTTCCTTGCACGGTAGCTGGATTTTCGCGATATTACGAGATCATACGGGAATCCGTATGATCCAGCTACTGTGCAAGGAAAATAATACATGACTTAAATAATTAATCATTATAAGAATAGTTTAGCAGGTTAATTTTTAAGTCCTGCCTCTTGCTGTTATAGTACTACTGCAGTATTGTAATAGTGCAGCACGTTAGTTTTGTTAAATTCTATTTAAAACTTGTCTCCTTTTGTGTTTTTCTCAGTGCCGAGGTGGACACGGACCCGAGGGCAGCGTATTTCCGTCAAGCGGAGAACGGCATGTACATCCGAATGGCCCTGCTGGCCACCGTACTGAGCAGATAGAGCCGGACGCCGGCCAGTCGTAGCTCACGTTGTGGAAACATTTAGAATAATAACAGCAACAACAACTTTTCTGAAATCTGTGGATTTCTTGAATCCATTCCTTGAAGGCGTGTTAGTAGAGTTCAAGTTACATGATGATGTTACGTGATACTTTCCTTCAGTTTGTCGGACCACTGCATGTTATTCTTTTCATCCGTATCTCACCTGCAAAATTCCTTCTTTTTTTATTGTTTATTGTTAGATGATGTATTTGAACTAGTGAGTATTTCTTTGTTTTGTATTGTGTTGTTTATGATGGTGAACAGACCAACAGTATTTGTGCGTCAGTCAGCCATAGTGAGCTGGGGGGGGGGGATGGTGGAAAGGGATCTGTGAATCTAAATCATAACATTAAAGATACTGTGATGTGGGATATTAATGAAATGTTTTGGTAGGCTGTGTAAAATGTACTCTACTGTACATTTAAAGACGAGTTAAGATATTAACTGAAAATGGAAACGCACAACTACTCCCTCCAGTAGTGGTCTGCGGTGGTCTGGGGTGTTTCTTAAACTGGAGCCGGTTAGAAGTAAACTTTTATCCAAATGGGAGTTAGGGAATTATTCTGGATTATGCAGAGAAATAAATAATAAAAACAATTCTTCTTTTTGCAGTTGACATCGTCATTATAATCCATCACATCAAGAAAACATCAAATATGGCACGAAGCTGTCACACGTGTAAAAACTGTTATAACTCATAGCAAATTAAATACGTGAAATTAAATGTTGTAGTTTGAGGTCCAGGTGGTTCGCCTGCAATGCAAAAAGTAGAGACCGCAACGTTACCTTTCTCCTGATCTCAGAATCGTCTTTTATTTTCTGCTGATTTAACACACTTTGCTTGAGCCTTTCATTTAACTACATATTATATTCATATATATGAGAATACTTCCACACTATCAAATGAATACATCATTTAGTGGTTGCAAATGCCTTTGTTGAGTCATTGCAGTGATTGTGATTTCACATATCAGCGCTGAATCTCTGGTCTCTATTCCACCAAAAATAAGATCTGTAAGATCATTAAACACCACTTTACATTAATCATCATTTAACACCTAGGGAAGTAAATGAACAAAGAAAAAGAAAATAGTTTTGACCTCTTGAAGTAGTATTACTGTGATTAAATCGTATCATACTAGAGCTGCAAAGTTTAAGTGATTACTTCAGTTAATCAGCTGTTTTTTTTATAATCCGTTTTAGCCATTTGTTTTAATCAAATGTGAATATTTCTAGTTTCGTCACTCTTCTGTGACAGTAAACTGCATATCTTTGAGTTGTGGACAAAATCAAAATTTTCACCATTGGGTTCATATTTCAATCGAAGCACATGCACACCATTTCCAGTTGTTCCCCCAGGTTTCATGTTTCTAGCTCATTCCAGATTACGGGAATTTGAGCCGGCGCGGCAAACAACTAATAATAATAATAATAATAACTTAAACAGACAAACAGAATTCCTTCAGCTTCAATAGGGCCTTAGCTGCTGTCTATACTACTTGCAGCCCTGTTTCATACTCCTAAACTATGTTATTAGATTTATAATAACAGGCTATGTTCATAATAGACAATACAAATGTGCATATGGTAAGGATAGCCCTTTGAGATTTCCTTGTGAAATGTAAAGGGCATTATAAATAAAATGTATTATTATTATTATTATTAAGGATGAGAATAAGTCAAAGTATGTGATGATTAAAAAAATGTGCGCTTACAACAAATGCTACATTCAAGAACTGTAAGATATATTTAAATTCGGTGCAATTCACAAGGGTGCATGGATGACTCAGCCAAATTTTAAATATTAAGGCAAAATGCAATTAGATTACAAGAACATAAATATATAAAGTTTGGCTCCTATTTAATACTGGACCTGGTAATATGTTTATGCGTGTCATGGCTCTTAATTCCCTGTACTTTCATGTTATTGTCTGACATCACATCCTACGGAAACGTGTTTCTGTATTTACTATTTAATCTTTCACAAATATGGATTATTGCAGACGCACAAATAACATTTTGAAGGTACTGAAATATACAGCTTTTGGGGAATTATTCACTTTACAAACCGTAAAGATAACATCCTGGAGGCACTTTTTTTCCCCATCGGTAGCCTTTGGCTGCAGCACGTAAACTCCGTGAGGATTAATATCTGAAATAAATAAACATCAGATTGTGTTGCTAGCTGTGAGTGCTTGAAAGTCGGATTTCGGAAGAAACCTTGAAAGCAACATCCTATCTGTTTTCATTTCCTGGAAGGAGGAATCAACCAATCACAGCGCATGTCCTCTTGCGGAGAGAAGCACACACGGCGACCCGGCGGCTACGGCAGGCTAGCGCTTCTCTGCTACCGGGCTAATATGAGCCTTTAATTGAGAGTTAAGACATTAAACCGGATGCCTCTATGATCCAGCTAACCTTACAGCGAGATATACAGTGTTCAGTTTGCACAAGGTAAGGCATTTCGGTGGTTATATACCTGATAGCACGAGGTTAGCTAACCGTGGATAGCTGTCATGGTCACGAACGCCAAACTCCATTCAAAAATCTGGCATTTAAAGGTTGACTTGCTTTTTAACAAAGGCAGCATAATTTAAAACATAACGTAAAAATATAAAGTACTTCTAAACATTGTATTAAACGTTAAGATGCACTTTCAGTGCAGTAATCTTTCCAAACACTATATGAAACGTATTAACACAAACGTAACCCTATAAAATTGGATGGCGGTGGCAGCGAAAAATTGTGAAGGACTGCCAGGGAGGATTTGATACGTTAACGCATAAATGCTGAATGCATGCTCTCGGTGCACGCGGAAGTGTAGCTTATGCACAGAAAACCTGTAGCCAAGTTTACAATGTTTATGCTGCGCCTGTAACATAAGATGATAATGATGACACGTAAAATTGCCAGAATTTTAAATGGAGTTTGGTTTATCTTTGTCTTCACGCTACATCGATGTCGGTGCTGCTTCTGACTAGCAGGTATCCTAATACAATGGGCCACATTACTATCTGACATTATTATTCATTTATAGACAATTTCACAGTTAACATAAGGAGTCTTAACTGGCTCCAAGTTGATTTACTGTTGCAATGTAGCTATGTGAATGACATCAACTTACAATAAGTTAAAAACGGGCCAGGTTTTTGCAGCAATTGCATTGCAAAGGTCTTGAATTCTTGCCTTAGAAAAAATACGTTTAGTGGTGAAATGTCTTTCGTCCATCTAGGAGTAAAGCCGACAGAAGAAAGCCAGAGAGAATTAACAACAAATGTTCCCTGTAACATGTATTTATGAATGACTGTGTGTAACAGAAAGAGATTAGTAAAGGATTAGGGCTCCACAAGGACAAACAGACGACAATCACGCGTCATTCCTTCTCCAGTCACACCGGACCTTTGTCCCAAAACATCAGCCCTCATCTCCATGATTCAGAACATAATGTCTTCATCAAGTCTGTCAACTTGTGCTTTTTTAAAGATAGTATTGAGCTAATGATTGCAAGGAAATGTCATATATTAACTGGTAAAGCCTGAGGAAAAACACAACATTGTCCCAACAGCAGTGCTGGAAGAAGTAGCCTACCCTGATATATTTTTTTTTACTTAAATAAAAGTAGCAATACTACAGTGTATAAATAGGCTGTTATCTGAATCTGCAAAGTAACTTATAGCTGAATTTTTTTTAAACTAATTTAGTGGTGTAAAAAGTGCAATATTAGCCTAAAAAAACTTTGCGTAGTAGAAGTATACAATGGCAACACTCTGGCAAAGGTCAAGTATGTCCACTTTGTATTTAAGTACAGTACTTGTAGTAAATGTACTTAGTTACATTCCACCACTGCTTGCCAGAATCAGGTTCTTCTATTGCAGATTGTATGTGTACATTAAGCCAGATCTAATGACCTAATTATGGAAATCAAGGCTGATTTGTTGTCTCTTATGAGGCTCTTTTTCCAGCCTGGGCTGCCTCCCAACAGCTTCTGTCATCAGATTATTTATGGTATTAAAGACACTGTTACCCTGCTGTAAATCTTTCTTATTAGAAAGACTAACATAAAAATGACCCTGTATGTACATGAAGTGAATATTTTACCACAGATGATTTGTAAATTGTGACCAAGGTAGGACATACTAAATGGTAGGCTACATTTTACAACTGGAAAATCAACCTGTCAGTGCCTAAATGACATCAAATATATATATATATATATACACACACACACACACATACATATACTGGTCTGCAATTACTAGTAACTTAGCAGTCTAACTTGCACACTAATACCAATATATCTACAATAATTTATCGGGCTAGCTTTTTGTCTCACTATGTTCTCACATATATACAGTAGAGGCCAAAAGTTAGGAATAACCTTCTCATTCAATGCGTTTCCTTTATTTTCATGACTATTTACATTGTAGATTCTCACTGAAGGCATCAAAACTATGAATGAACACATGTGGAATTATGTACTTAACAAAACAGTGTAAAATAACTGAAAACATGTCTTATATTCTAGTTTCTTTAAAGTACCCCCCTTTGCTCTGATCACTGCGTTGCACACTGTTGGCTTCAAGAGGTCGTCACCTGAAATGGTTTCCCATCAGTCTTGAAGGAGTTCCCATGATGCTCAGCACTTGTTGAACCGTTTGCCTTCACTCTGCGGTCCAGCTCACCCCAAACCATCTTGACTGGGTTCTGGTCTGATGACTGTGGAGGTGCAGCGTCCATCCCTCTCCTTCTTGGTCAAATAGCCCTCACACAGCCTGGAGGTGTGTTCAGGGTCATTGTCCTGTTGAAAAGTAAATTAAAAGTAAAAAAAAAAAAAGTGCTGAGCATCTCTGGGAACTAGCATTCATTCTGGTAGTGGATTTGTTTCTGCTTTCTAATATGACTTGTTGGTCTTTATTTACTCAGCTATTCCCCTTTCTGTAAGACAAATTTAAGGAAACAATGAAACCTGTGTACTCCATAGTCATTTCTATTCAACCTGTTCTTTTTAACATTTGGAGTAATGCTTGTTGGCTCTGCATTGACTTGCACTTTACTCTCTTCAGGTCTGATGTTAAAGGTCCTTTAAGCTGAGGGTGATCATTTCTGTCACACTAGACAGTTTGGCTTGTAATTTTAAGGTTTTTGTTATGTTACGGTGCAGTTATCAGATATGAGAACTGATAAAACTGTCTGGCTGAGCTCTTTTATGTGGATGTTTTGGGGTGCTCGGCCTGATTTTGTAGTGAACATGTAACATGTCACACAGCATAGCGCGCTTCTGTTATTTTTAACAATAAAGAAAGCTATTTTAAGAAAAACTCTGTTACAGTCTCTTAAGAATATTCTCAATGTTGCCCTTAGTCCTCACATTATTTTCCTTATTTGTAGATTTTGACGAGCACCTTTGTCTCAAGCAATTAAACATTCTTGTCTTGTTGAGCTGGCACAAAACGGGCCTTTAATGTGTTTTGTTCTAATAATAGCCTTTTAAAAATGGGTATTTGAAATCTTCTAAATATGGACCTGAGTAGTAGAATAAGTTGTTTGTGTCTTTGCCGACAAATGTGTTTAACTGGTTGATATTGGTTTGGAAATGCCGTATAATAATATACGTATCTGCAGTCATATCATTGCCAATGGATTTCTTTTAAATAAAGGGTTTTTTAATAGTGATTTTGATAAAGTTTCTTGCCGTTCTCTTAGTTGTCACGGACAGTCTTACTATTTTTTATTGTAAAACTGGAGTGAGGTTGAACAAATGTCTTCCCGGCAGTATTGGGGAGGGCTCGTTTGTGACCCCCGTTCCTTTTGGCTAATGCCGTTTTTCTGTTATTCCCAGATATTTCAGCCTTTTCCTTTTACCACATTTGGGTTATCTGTGATTAAGCAAGCTGGAAGTTTGAGCATGACAGACTTTACCATTTTTTAAATATATATCTACAAAACATATGTACAAGTCATGATCATTTGCAAACCAGTTTATTTCTATTAAGACCATACAAAACAGTTTATATTTTGGTTTTGTTACTGCAAACCTGTCAGTGTTTCTCATACACGCATGCATGTACTTTCCCTCCCTTGTTTTCTGCTTTTGTCTCTCAGCTGACAGCCTTCCGGCTAAAACTTCATGCTGAATAGTGGCTAAAGTTAGATTTATATCTGCACTTCATACGACTTGGAGTACAAAAGAGGCACAGTCAGATTTTTGGAAAAGGGGGACAAAAGATTTCTCTCTCTCTCTCTCTCTCTCTCTCTCTCTCTCTCTCTCTCTGTGTGTGTGTCTCTTTCTCTCTCTAGACTGAGAGCCTGTACTGGGGCTGCTTCATTTTCATACCATCAGTCCTGTTAGCGTGATAAATGAGCACCATTTGCATGGGCAGTTTTTTAAAGTCTGCACCACAACGACTGCAGTTAGCTAATTAACCTAATAGACCTGGCTCAGTGATACTGATCGATCGCTCCAGTGTGAGCTGCAGGGTGGCAGATTGATCAGTGCAGACCTTTTATTGCCTGGTGGTCTTGAAGGTTTATGTATAGAGCAAAGGCCTCTTCTTTAGGGAAGTACTCTCTCCTGACAGACTGGCCCACAGTTTGCCCAGCATGCTTGGAGAATATTTACATCAGCTCTCTTGGCTTCCACAGGCACGCCATCTGGGCCTGCAGCGGGTCCATCGTGGACAATACTGGACGTTTTTATCTCGTCTCTGCAGGGTGAATCCAACCAAGCGCCTGACCTGTTTAGTTTTGTGCACTCCACGGAATCATTTGGGTATAGACTGCAACTAATGATTATTGTCATTATTGATTATTTTGCAAATTATTGTTCCTATAATCATTTGGTCTTTGAAAAAGTTGACATAGGCGATATAATTTAAAGTGCCCATATTCTGCTCATTTTCTGGTTCATAGTTGTATTTTGAGGTTGTACCAGAATATATTTCCCTGGTTTCATTTTCAAAAAACCATATTTGTGTTGCACTGCACATTGCTGCAGATCCTGTTCTCACCCTGTGTGTTTGGGTTTCTGTTTTAACTCCAGAGGGAAACATCTCACTTCTATACTATCTTTGTTGGGAGCTGCACATGCTCAGTAGCTCTGTAAGATCCATCAGCTAGATAACTCTTTCTCCAGCTTTTGTCAGTCCAAGGCAGGATCAGCTGGGAGACTTCTTCTAGACCAGGGACACTTGTGGAATACCTGCAGAACAGGGACAGGAAGTAGAACCGGGACAGGAAGTAGTTCTTTTGGAGATTATGGTCAACTAGTGTGTGTTGGAGCAGTGTTTTCTATTGAGAACGAGCTAGCATGCTATGGTTAGCCACCTCGTCTCTAGTGACGTAGAAAGCCGTGCAGATGTTGAACAGCTCCCCCGGAGACTGAAGACAGAGGACATTCAGAAACCGGATCTCACTCAAAACACCATGGATAGTTTTTTCCAAGTTTGTATGCGTGTGGAAGCACCAGAGACACAAAATAACACCCCAAATCCCAGAAAAGTGATTTTCTCATAGTATGGGTACTTTAAGGCAAGTAAAAAAATAGTCAATCTTTACATTTGAGAAGCCGGAACCATCAAATGTTTAGAGGTTTCCAATGTTTTTGAAAGTTCAGTATCAATCTTTTCAGTTCTTGTTGCTGCGTGACTGATTTGTGAACAGAAAAGCTTTTATTATATAACTACAGTGTATATAATACTAAAGGTACAGCCTTATTGTTTTCCCTCATGTGAATGCACTCAAATGTGAGGTCAAATCTGTAGCTTGCCATTTAACCAAAACTACTTATCAGAAAAATTTAATTAAACCTTTTCTTGGCAAGAGAATAAAATGGTGCTAACTTTCAGTGCCATCTTTTAAAATGATGTGAGGTTACTGCAGTCACGTGACGCCTACCGCAGTGATGACAC
>NC_045750.1:2237033-2240582 GCF_008692095.1 Etheostoma spectabile | reverse complement strand
ATATATATATATATATATATATATATAACATTTTTCTCAACAAAATCACAAGAGGACAGATATTGTGTGATATGAAATGTAATGAAAGCAATAATCATTGTGTAGTTATCCTCTTAGATTGTCTTCTATCATACATTCAAAAGTTTATGGAGTAAGAAAAAAACTTCACTTCAGCTTTGCACATGAGGATGGTCTGTCCATTGAGCTGAGGTGGACGAGGACACATTAACACTGCATGGTTAACCATTGCACATTATCCTAGCAGCTAGCGGAGTTTCCTTCTGCTTATAGCTTAATCCTGACAAAACCGCACTGTTGATTTTCAGCCCGCATCCATGTCTTGTAGCCTAAACAGAGCAGCTTATATTGGTTATATTAGAGAGATCAGCAAGTTGGTGGACTGCAGAGTCGCCCTCTCTGCTAAGACCGATGTGCTGTTAAACGTCTGCCTTCAACATTGTCGGCAAACTTTTTTCTTTTCTTTTTACTTTGATAAACAATAGAGCTTTCTGAACTGTCTGTGGAATAGATCAAGGGAGAGGAGAGAAAGCAGAGTGGCCGTAAATGACAGCAGGACACAGCAAAGACTCTCACATTGAGCTGAAATGGAACCACTGGGCTAAGGGTTAAGATGATGTTTTTCAGTGGTAACGCCATTCACTTTATTAATTGCTATTTTTCTAAAGAGAAGGGTGGATATCGGCTATCTGACCACCAGGGAAGGATGGCAAAGTTTCTCCTATAGGTGCCCTCAGGATGGGGATCTTGTTTTCAGCAAATTAAAAATAGTTTGGATGTGAACAAAGTCAAGTATTGTTTGTGTCTGATTGCTGAATAGCTGCTAAAGAAAGCACTGTTATTGGATACAAAAACTGAAATGTTTGCTGTGGTCTTTCCTTTGTCCTTATACACCTTAGACCCCGATAGTCTATATCTAAGGAGTTTCACTTCCGGGATTTCTCTGTTGCTGCTAAAAATTCCGTTGGATGTTCCTCTTTTTGGACGGATGTCCGTTTTCTTCCTCTTTCTTTGTGTTGGAATATTAACACATGTTGTCTCTGGGTTAAATTTGACCCCTTTTAAAAAAATGTCTATATCTGAAATAAGGGTTTCTTTTTAACCCAGTTACCTCTGATGACTGTGATTGGTTTAAAGAAATGCCAATAAACGCACGTTTTTCTCCCATCCCGGAATGCTGTGTGGACTAGCCAGACCCTCCTCCGCTGAGCTATGGAGGAAGGTCTAACAAAGCGAGACAAGACCACTGATAACCCCTAAAGTTAACAATATCAGTATCAGATCTCACACCTCATAACTGATGTTAGGGGCGTCGAGAATTGAAAAGGCCAGGACAGCTTTTCTAAAAAGGAAGACCTCAAGGGACATGTCCATCAAAACAAAGATCAAGGTCTTCCACACCAATGTGAAGTCAGTCCTTCTCTATGGTGCAGAAACTTGGAGGACCACCGTCAACGCCACCAAGAAGATTGAGACATTTACCAACACGTCTTTGAAGCATCCTCCTGATACCATCAGCAAGCAGGAACTGCAACGCACAACCCAACTGCCGGCAGACGAAGAGATACTCCAACAACACTGGAGATGGTTAGGGCACCAGACAGTCTCTTTCATTGAACCTCCGAGGGAAAAGGAAGAGAGGTCGACCCAGAAACAGCTGGCAGCGAGAACTGGACGCCGATGTCAAGACGACACGCCACATTTGGGGACAGCTGGAGAGGCTTGCTCAGGCGGCTGGAGAATCCTTGTAAGCAGGCTAAGCCCCTGTAGGGAAAAATAGTCTGAAGAAGAGATGTGATCCGAAACAATTAGTAGACTAATCACACAGCTGTTGAGTTCTCCTCAAATAAAGGATTTCTAGCATTAGCGGGGGATTTGTAATAATTGCAAAGGTCGTCTAAGTATTAAATACCGTGCAAATCTCCCCACTTTGTAATATCTAAAGTAAATAACAACATCCAAAGCAAAAGGCCAACCATATGCCAGAAAGCAAGTCTGATAATATTAGTCCTGTGTGAATAGACATAGATTTTCTGTTTCTTTTCTATGTTTACATCTAATGGAGGCTGCAGGGGAAATGCTTAATGAAAGCACTCTGGCCTGATTTAAAGCTGCTGTACAATATGATTCCCTCTGTCTGTCTATGCCTTTTCCACCCCATGCTGTATTAAAAACAATAACATAGATGTGTAAGTATGTTTGTGTGCTTGCAGGGCTGTCTAGTTGCAGTCTGACCAGGTTGTTGGCCCTCTCTGACATGGACTCGGATGGGTAATCTGCGAGATCGGCAAAATGTAATCTTCTTTAGCCAACGACCCAAACCGCATTATCAGCAGTGAGAGTGTGTGTATACAGTAACCATAGTTTAATAGAAATCTTTTTTTTTACTGTAATTATGAAGCAATAACTAACATGTACGTACTTAGAGTCATAATCTCAAGTTATGATACATTGGTGATTGCTGCAGATCCGGTTTTCACCCTGTGTGTTTAGGTCTGTTTTGGCTCCAGAGTGAGACATCTCACTTCTATACTATCTTTGTTGAGAGCTGCACATGCTCAGTAGCTCGGTAAGATCCCATCAGCTAGATAACTTTCTCCAGCTTTGGTCAGTCCAAGGCAGGATCAGCTGGGAGACTTCTTCTGGACCAGGGACACTTGTGGAAAACCTGCAGAACAGGGACAGGAAGTAGAACCGGGACAGGAAGTAGTTCTTTTGGAGATTATGGTCAACTAGTGGGTGTTGTAGCAGTGTTTTTGCCATTGAGAATGAGCAAGCATTCTAAAGTTAGCTACCTCGTCTCTAGTGACGTAGAAAGCCGGGATGTTGAACAGCTCCTCCGGAGACTGAAGACAACAGGACATTCAGAAACAGGATTGCACTCAAAACAGCATAGATAATATATATATTTTTTTTTTTCTTCAAGTTTGTATGCGTGTGGAAGCACCAGGAACACAAAATAACCCCCCAATTAAATGGGCATAAACCTCCGGTTCTCTCCGTTTACATGCAAACGAAGACTTTCAAAATCTCCACTCTGGCCGGAGGTTTTAGAAAGACTCGTTTTTAGAGGCAAATTCTCCGTTTGCGAATAAAAAAGGCACGAACAAATGGAAATGTCTCCATTTGTCAAAAAAAAACATGCACGTGTAAACAGGGTCTGACTATTGCAACATAGCAATGCACTGCAATATTTAATAATATGTCAACGTCTTTAAATATTTTGACTCCGGGATGTTTGTTGTTCTCATAACAACAGAGGTGAGCCATGGCTGAACCGAACGCCTCCCGCCCCCAAAGGAAGATGTCCACCGCTGGGGAGAGTGTGTACAAGGTGCTAGGCCTGGAGAAAGGAGCGACAGCTGAGGACATCAAGAAAGCTTACAGGTAAAACTCAAGATGCTATATATACTAGAGCCCGACCAATACAAATATTTGGTTATTTAAAAATCAGAACAGAACAGAGGAACATCCAAATATAGTAAAGTTCTAATAAGTAAAACTTATAAAAATACAAACTTAAGATATGAA
>NC_045750.1:2231938-2237023 GCF_008692095.1 Etheostoma spectabile | reverse complement strand
CTTTGAACAAAAACACATTAACAAAAATAATCAGTGTTTCCTACTGGGACGTTGTAGAGCGTCCTCTGGTGGACAGACTATGCAACACCGTCACTAACAGGGACGTTGTAGAGCGTCCTCTGGTGGACAGACTATGCAACACCGTCACTAACCAGGGACGTTGTAGACGTCCTCTGGTGGACAGACTATCAACACCCACCACTAACAGGGACTTGTAGAGCGTCCTTGGTGGACGACTATGCAACGCCGTCACTAACAGGGACGTTGTAGAGCGTCCTCGGTGGACAGACTATGCAACGCCATCACTAACAGGGACGTTGTAGAGCGTCCTCTGGTGGACAGACTATGCAACGCATCACTAACGGGGACGGTGTAGCGTCCCTGGTGAAAGACTCACACACCATCACTACAGGACGGTGTAGAGCGTCCTCTGGTGGACAGACTACGCAACACCATCACTAACAGGGACGGTGTAGAGCAGGGCTATTCAATTAATTTGGAATTGGGGCCAGTTCATGAAACTGAGGCAAAATAAGGGCGAGAATAGTAATTAAGTAACAATAAAGAATTACAACAACATACTGAAGGAGTCAATATTCTATTTTTGTAATGCAACAACGTATGCATTGTGGTACACTAAGACACACAGGTCCTGACATTTTCCATTCAAAAGACAATACAATGTTGAAAAATCAGAGACAGACAATTAGAGAAATGCAGTTAACTAACAGAAACATCCACTTATTGCACATAACTGTACAAAATTTACAGCTCATTATCCCAATTGACAATGAAGAGATCATTTCAGTTGTTACAAGTAAAGAGGGAAATAATCCTCAGAAATATCAAACTGTCCCCGTCTCCACTGGTTGAAAATAGAAATGCAGCTAAATGAAACTTAATACAACACACGCTTTTTCCTTCTAAAAAAATAAACATGTTGACGCGTGCCAAATCCAAGTGTTTCTCCTCAAAGAATGAGCAATTTTAGTGAAGATAATCTCACCGGTAGTGTCCCCTCCATGGGAATTAGACCAAGCAGATCCTCACGAAAACATTCCCCATCAAAAAATCGCACATGAGGCACAGCTGTGCAACATCACTGTTATCAGTCGACTCATCCCGGCCAAAGACATCACCTCGGCCTTCCTCAGCTTGTCCAAAAGCGTCTCGAAAACGTCCGATGCAAGGGACTCGACTCTCCTCATATTTGACGTGTCAGAAATTGGAATTTGCTTATCAATCGATAGTTTTTTCGGGTTTTCTCATGTGTACCACCTCCTCAATGGATGCCAGCATACACTCCTTGACTGTCTCTGAGTCTGTAAACGGCTTTTTCTTTTTGCCCAATCCATGCCACTACGTCGACGCCGCAGTTGCTCTCTCTTGATCTGTACGGCCCGAAACAAATGCACGTCTTTGCTCGTAACAAGATGTACCCCGTTATCTCTGCCCCCGAGCAGCAGAGCCCGGAGGGAAAGTAGCATCAAAGTTAGCATGCGTTGTCTTGAATGCCTTCTCAAATTATACTCTTTGCACCACAGGCACATCGTTGCAGATAAACACCCAGGATTCGCATCAACGGCATAAACGCGTATTTCTCTGTCCATTCACTGTTGAACTGCCTGTTCTCTGAGTCAACTTTTCTTTTTTTTAAGGTGATGTGAGGACATTTTTCTTGTTAGCCAAACTTTGCGCTTGTTGAAAGAAAGTCAGAGCGGGCACTAGAGCGCGATGGGCGCTTTGGATTGGTCATGTGGGTTCCCCAAAATATATGTCCGGCCGAAACAGGTAGATATTCTACCTTGTTTGCCACCATGGCTGAAAGGGGTGCATACCGCTACTGCCTCCTACGTACGAAAGAAGTACAATTAACCATAGTCATGCGAGTGTTGAACTACCATATGTAATAACTACACTTCACTCCCGCCTGTACAAAATTCCGAGGGCCGGACCCCCTGGGGCCGCCAATTGAATAGCCGGGTGTAGAGCGTCCTCTGGTGGACAGACTACGCAACACCATCACTAACAGGGACGTTGTAGAGCGTCCTCTGGTGGACAGACTATGCAACGCCATCACTAACAGGGACGTTGTAGAGCGTCCTCTGGTGGACAGACTATGCAACGCCAACGCTCATAATGTAGTTGACCGTCCGTTTTTAATTTTTTAAATATTCATTTATTAGAATCATTTATTTATCATTATAAATGATTCTGATGAATTAATATTTGTTTTTTAAATCAGCCATTATACATGCCGATACCGACTATATAGATTGCAAAAGGCCTAATATCGGCCCGCCGATATATCAGTCGGGCCCTAATGTGGACCATTTGGGCTTACACCAACACAGTCCACATAAAACAAAGATTAAAGCTCTAGGGACCTCTCATGCACCCGGCGCAGCACACAGCCCGAGACAAGTGTCTTTGCTAGTGTAAGACCAACCCAGTTGTGAGTTTCCCGTCTTTATCATTTGTTTATCTGCTATTCATCAATAAACTGAAGATCAAAATAGCCTAAAATGAATAAAATTCCAACCCCATCCCTCCTTCTGCTTCACTTTGCATTGTGTGATGTCCCGTGTGCTCTTCTTCTCTCCTGTCAGGAAGCTAGCCTTGAAGTACCACCCGGATAAGAACCCAGACAACCCAGACGCAGCAGAGAAGTTCAAGGAGATCAACAACGCCAACTCTATTTTAAATGATGAGACCAAGAGGAAGATCTATGACGAGTATGGCTCCATGGGCCTGTACGTGTCAGAACAGTTCGGAGAGGAGAGCGTCAAATATTACTTCCTCATGTCCAAATGGTGGTTTAAGGTTTGTGCTTTTGGTTTGTTTACAACCTACATGGATTTTTAAAATTGCTACTTGTGCATACACGGGACAATTGGTGCTACTTTTTTGAGGGCTTGTTTCAGTAAAGTCACTTTGCTTTTTGTGTACAACCAGGCTAATATTAACCAATTCTAAAAGTGGAAACTATTGTTGGCTTGCTATATTGCACATACGTGCCACTTTAGGAAGAGACTGACATAATATATGTGTCTATTTGATCTATTGATGCATTCAACCTTTATTTATCCTCTAGAGATCATTGAGGGGCTGACTGTCATTTTCAATGTCATCAAGTCCGATTATAAAGACAAATACAGAGCAACACAGAAAGTACAATCGCATGAAGTATCGAAAGACAATAAAACATTCAGAATTGGAAAATTATTTGATAAGTAAATTAGGATGATAGGGATGCAAAAGAAAATACTGTTATCTAATGCAATAAGCCACCAGTAAACGCTACCATTATATAAGGCTTATAATGTGTCAGAAATCATATCTTCTTTCCTATCCTGTCACAAACCTTTATCACCGATTTAAATTAAGATTATAAAGTACCATATAACTCTCTCACATGCATCAGCCCTAAAATATGCCAGCACAATTCAGTGTACAAAAGGATTAAAGAAACTGTTCATAATTTGGAGATAAAGACAGTTCTAGATGGGTGCCCGGATAGCTCAGTTGGTAGAGTGGACACCCATATATAAAGGTTTTCTCCTTGACGCAGTGGGCTTGGGTTTGACTCCGACCTGCGGCCCTGTGCTGCATGTCGTTACCACCTCTCTCTCCCCTTTTGTCTTCAGCTGTCCTGACAAATTAAGTCCTAAAATGCCCCAAAAATAATCCTGAAAAAAACAGTACTAGATCCTCCTGTTTGCTCTCATATGGCTGAAAATGGTCTTAAAAGTTGTTCTGTTTTGCTTGTTATTTGCTGCAGAGTCTGGTACTGTGCTGCACCATGTTCACCTGCTGCTGCTGTTGCTGCTGCTGCTGTTTCTGCTGTGGGAAGTGTAAACCACCCGACGATGAGGACCACTACCAGTATGTCGACCCTGAAGACCTGGAGGCCCAAATCAAAGCAGAGCAGGACGGAGGTGAGAGGGCAGCTCACATAGTTATGGTTCAGGCTCTCCGCTCTTTGGAACGCAGATGTTGTAAATAGTCTGTCTTCCTGGGTTTTTCTTTTCTTTTTCTTCTAAGTTGATGCAGTACATCCGAGAGACAATACAGGCTCCCACAATTAGTGCATTTAACGCACCTTATACAAGACTTGATCCATTAACCACTATGCCGTTATGCCTGTAAAAAGGATTACATAATTGTCTAATTGTCCATACAAGTGTTATTACATTATCTGGGTCACACAATAGTGATATAACCAAAAGATGTATCCTGGAATTCATTGAAAACTTTAATTTGTAAAAAAAAAAAAGAAAAAAAAAAAAGTGATGAATATTTTTAAATTTGACTGAAAGAGAGAATTACTTTGTTAATCGCAATTATTTCTGAGACAATTAGTTTTAAAGCCAAATTTGGAGTTGTTACAGCTCTATGTGCGGTCGTCAATGAGACATATAATACACATTATAATACATGTATAATATATACATTACTTGAAATACTAACTTTTTTGAATTAAACTGTGAACCTTCTTTAATGTGAACTGAAGAGCTCAGCTGTAAGTCTGAATCATTTGCTACTTTGTTCATTTACAAAACCACGGAGAGTTAAACATTTCAGTTGTGGAGAGGTTTCCTCAGCTCAAGTAAAGGAAGCACGCGTGTTATGCTTCTTGCTGTTAGAATTAAAACTGCTGTAATCTTGTTTTTTCTTAACTCAACTTTTTGCTTCCTTCAGGCACTTAACCCTCATGTTGTCCTCATGTTGTCCTCGGGTCAAACTGACTCGTTGTCCTATATCAGTGTTCTTTTTAATTCCCCAAAATAACATGATTGATTCCACCCAACGCTCTTTGCCAAGTACAAATGTCTACTTCATTAATTTTGGGGCGTCTTATCAGTTTATAGCATTTGAAAACATTTGAAACAAATTGAAGTGTGTTGAAATAGTGTTGAGTAAAAGTTGACATATTCCAGTCTGTGATTATCATCAACTCCATTCCTTAATTTTAGTCCCAATAATTCCTAATTTCTGCTTTTCTAACTCAAACATTAGGTATAATTTCCTATAAATGAGGTTTATTGAGCATAAAGTCCAAAAATAACTGTAAAACTAAAGTTA
>NC_045750.1:2229491-2231928 GCF_008692095.1 Etheostoma spectabile | reverse complement strand
GTTAGTGTTACGTAGTGTTAAACATTGAAAGAAGCATCCAAAGTGATGAAAAAGGGGACAGAAACATCCAAAACAATAAAAGCGTTTATTTTCAGTCTAGAGTGAGGTGGTGGATAGATGTAGAGCCGTCTGTGGGTCTTGTTCTTCCACTCTTGTTTGTTTACTGGAGCCTTTGGTGTTTTGTTTTTTTCAATTTTTCAATTTTTTTAGTTTGAATATTATTCGGATCTCCTTTTACAGCTATTAATTCCACTCAAACAATATTCTTTACAATGGGTCATAACATTCACACGCTCTCTTCTCTATATGGTCAAGTCCACATGAGAATACGTCCAGAAGTACAAGGAAGATAAGAAATAAAAAAAAATATAAACAATATTGAAAATAAACAGAACATCAAGTTAAAACCAATCATGGGTTGTATACAAGTTCACCTGGCAGATCTAATCTGAGTAAGTTCTAACATCACCGTCATTACTGGGGCCCATCTTCCAATGAAAATTTCCCTCTGTAATCTTAACAAATATGTCATTTGTTCCATATTGTAAATATTTCTTAACAATGTTAGCCTTTCTGCCTGGTTTGGCGACTCCTTTTTAAGCCATTTTTTTGTAATTGTTTTCTTTGCTGCTCCTTTGGGGTTTTCTTGCAAGAAAAGTACACATTAATCTCCTCCGGATTAAAAATGGATCCTCTGGTCGACTATGTTAATAATAATCTCTCTGCCGAAGCATTTTGGACACAAAACAGAATTTATGCACGTCTGTTGCTGTTTTTAAATTTGAGAAGAGATATGATTTACTGAGGCTTCTTTTTTAAAGATTATTTTTATGGGGCCTTTATTTCTATAGGACAGCTTAGACTTAAAAGTGGAGAGCTGTGGGGGAAGGACATGCATCAAAGGGCTGCAGGTCGGAGTCGAACCCGTGGTCGCTGTGTCAAGGAGTAAACCTCTCTCTCAATAGATAGATAGATAGATAGATAGATAGATAGATAGATAGATAGATAGATAGATACCTCTACCAGGTAAACTACCCAGGCACCCATACTGAGGCCGCTTTTTCAAGAGGTCCTTTGAAGATAAAAATTAATAAAAATCTTGCTTTAAATCCGGTAACACGTCGGTATCTTGGAAAACTTCATGTCTGTTAATGTGGAAACAGCATCTGTAGAAATACAACCAACCCTAAAGGCTTTCTGTAACCTCACTAGTGAATTCAACATGCTGTCACGCTACATGATTTGTGTTTTCATGCTCCCATCCCCAACAGGTTACACAGTAATCATAGGCCAGCCCAAATCTAACCTGGGTCCAGAAAGCCCAGAAGGCCAGAGTCAGCCCATCCCCCTCCCACTGCCCATGGCTCCACCTGAGCCCCAGACGCCGACCCCAGCCAGTCCAGCAGGGGAAGAGAACCCCGGGGAGACTCTACCAGAGTCTAAATGACTCGTAAGAGCCGCCTCGTCTTAACTCATGTGTCGCGTCGTCATCGTTGTCTTCATCCTTGGTGTTGCTCGCCATGCTCATTAGCTGCCTGTCTGGCTGTACGTGGCTCATTCTTCACTCATCCATAACAAAACCCGCTCCATCTGTCTAATTCCCACTGCAGTGTTGCATTCATAACGTCACTCGAGTCATCTTGTACCTGCATGTTGTTTCCATATGTCATCATGTCATCAGTGTTGCGTTAAGTCACTGTGCCGTTTGCTTGCATTGCTGCGAGAAGATGAGCATGGCTGAATTAATTACTGCAGCTTTTAGGGCTGCACAATATGAGGAAGATATGCAATATGCAATGACCTTGTTGAATATTGCGATAACGATATTACTTGCGATTAAATAGACAGATATTAAAAGTGTACTCAGTTCTACTGCTTTTCAGTAGTCTGCTAAAATGTAACAAGGTGCTTGTTGAATTGAAAATAAACGAAGGGAAATAATTTACAACATTCTTTTATTGAACAAATTGAATTGAATATTAAAGGCACCACTAAAAAGAAGAATGACATTTTACATTTAAAAGTTCCGTTTTCTACTGATATTTTCTTTCAACGAACATAAATAATCTCTGGGTGTCTTTTGCAATATGGTCTTTGCACCAGATAACATTGCGACGACAATACAAAAATGATATAATGTGCAGCCCTAATAGCTTTAACCTTTTATACTCTGTTATGTCACCGTTGTAACTGCATCGTCTTGTGTTTAACACTTCACCATGTCGAGATAAAACACTAAATAAGCCGGTTATGTCAGTTATTATATTAGTGTTGTAATCATAAGATATTTCATGCAAAAAATAAGTTTCTTTGCCCTGCATGTTTATTTTCTGTTTAATACAGAACTGCGTTGTCTAATAAGGATCTGTTTGTTTTAATAATCAAATTAATTTACTGTGTTTTGGTTCTTTTTTTATGCCATTTATCTCTTTTTTTC
>NC_045750.1:2205719-2229481 GCF_008692095.1 Etheostoma spectabile | reverse complement strand
CCCCCTCCTTTTTATCAGAAATATTCAGGTTTTCACAGCTTTTATATTTTGGTTTAAATTGTAAAGGTTTTGAAGTTAAACATTTTGAAACCAGCAGACAACCTGTATGATAAAAGGCATTTTGTCCAACTGGGTTTGAAGATATTCAGAGGAGAAATTTGCCGTAAGAGAGTGTATAACATCGGGTTAACATGGGTCCCTTCCTCTCCTCCCACAGGAAAGTGACGGAGCGGATGAGCCTCAACTAGTGAAAGCAAGTAGGTGAGAATTCTTTTATTAGTCCACATGCAGGGTAAAGCATCCCACAGGTAGAAGAAGCTCTTTAAAGAGCAGCTGTTATGTAATTTGTTTGTGGACAACCAAGGGACAGTTTTCTGAAGCTGTATGTTAGGAATACGTGTCTTTTTGCGTCTGGATCTAGTTGCTGTTGAATATCTGTTTGACTTCTGCTCCCTCTTCAGCCTCTCGAGCCCCTTCTATGATCCAGCCCCAATCACCTGCTGCCAGAGATCAACCAGCCCAAAGCCACCAGCCACCCCAGGCCCCACTTTAATCCTGGCCCCTTAACCCACCTGATAAACCCACTGGACAACACCTGTAAGGCGGAACTCAAGTTATGGAGGAGTATTGATGCTCTGAAAATACTGAGACCCTCACTGAAAATTTGAATCCCATTTCTCCTATTAGCTTGCCACATACTTTGGCCTGGGCTCGATGTGATCTAACAGTTTCCCTCATCCAGGGCTAGGCTTGGCAACGTCTCTGGACTCCGCACTAATCTGTTCTTGTCATCCCATTGCAACCAGTAAGGATGTGACACTGGAAGATGGCATAAACGGGGAGATAAGAGGGCAAACCACAGCATGGAAAGGGGATCCTCATTATTCTTTTGCTTTCCAGACCAGGATTGAAATGATCTCTATCACAACCTCCGCTGCGTCTCACTCCACTGTGGACGTTCGTGACCAACAGGAGGACCTTTTTCTTTCTTTTTTTTTTTACATTTCTCCCGCTTTAACTTGTTTTGGAGTTGTTTCTCCAACAAAACAAAGGAAACGTTTTTGGTAAAATAACTCGGTGTGTAATTGGATGCCTCTCGTGATGTGTACACGTCATCAGAAGCCAGCAGCACGAGGATGTGGGTGTGGAGGACCGTTGGTTTGTTCCTCCTTCCGTCCTGTTTTACCGAACAATCCCATTCAGTTAAATGTTGCATTAACACCCTCTAATGTTCATTTTTGTAATCAAGCTCTCGATGCCATGTGTGGTGGTAAAAAATATTCTTCTTTCGAGAGAAACACACACAGGTTTTTAAATCGGGATGCTACTGCATTTCACATGAATGCTGAAATGTGGGGAGGGGGAACAGAAGAGATGTGACGCAGCAGAAGTGACTGACAGATTTAAGTCTTTAATGTTAAATGTCTGAGCCAAAACCTGGAGCAGAAGACATAGAGCATGGATCAGGAGCAGAGTCCAGGCTTTCCTCACCAATGTGCATGCATTTCCCCCGGATGCATGCCCCCTTACTGTACAGCACTGGAATACAGTCCACAGCCCCAAACACAAAAGATGACAAATCTGCCTAGTCAAACCTTACAGACATGCAGACTCTGGTTATACACACACAGACACACAGACACACACACACACACACACACACACACACACACACACACACACACACACACACACACACACACACACACACACACACACACACACACACACACACACACACACACACACACACACACACACACACACACACACTAGACACTTGTACCAGCCCGTATGTCATTGTGTGCCACCCTCAGCTAAACAATATAACCCCCAGCAAAATCTATGCCATATCATAGAAAAGAAACACTTTTTTTATACATGTTTAGTCAGATCATTGCGCTCCTTCTTGTGTTGCAGTCAGACTATTTTTTTGTAGACCAAAGCCAACAGCTCCATGTAGCCAGCCAACCCATAGTAACTCTCGTCGAGGCCAAAACGCAATTTGCTCTGTAAGCCACAGTTCAGTTTGTCAAATCTGTTTGTACAATATGCATTTGTGTCTGTGCACCTTGAGAAGCGCATCCGTTGACATTTGAAATGGTTTTCTTTTCTTTTTTTACCCTCAGTTTAGGGTGTAAACCTTTTTTATTTTACCTCTCATTTTCAGAAGAACAGAAACCTTCAACTTTTACATCATCTGATGATCCATAAACACAGGTCCAGATTCACTAAGACTGCATGGTAAATTCACAAAATGTTTTCTAGATTATTTTGTGGCCCTGGGTTCCCGGATTGCTCAGTTGGTAGAGCGGGCGCCCATATTTAGAGGTTTACTCCTCGACGCAGCGGGCCCGGGTTCGACTCCGACCTGTTGCCCTTTGCTACATGTCATTCTCTCTCTCTCTCTCTCTCTCTCTCTCTCTCTCTCTCTCTCTCTCTCTCTCTCTCTCTCTCTCTCTCTCTCTCTCTCTCTCTCTCTCTCTCTCCCCTTTCATGTCTTCAACTGTCCTGTCAAATAAAGGCCTAAAATGCCCCAAAAAATTATCTTAATTTGTGGCCCTTGGAAAAGTTAACCCTTTAACCCCAAATTTCAGGCACTCTTATTTTAGTTGGAGGACTAATCCATTAAGTCCTGCACCTTTGCCTTGTACATGTCCTTTTTATAGTTCGGTCTTAAATTTTCCAACATATTTTAAAGCCCTCCCTCTGATCCTGACTTAATGGTGACGCTGATTTGCCTTGACCAATAATTGCAGCAGTGACTGAACTGACCACTCATGGATGCCACATTTTGGAGAGCATATTGTAGCTGTTGGTGTCTTGTTTGTCATAAAATCAAGTGTAAATATAGAGTGAAGAAAAAAATGATCAGATATACAGTATATATAGGTACATGACCAGGACTGGTGAAAGGAGGCTTCAATTGTTACTTCTATCCTCTAATTTTTCTCTTTCCACACTTTTTGTTGATTTGCATGGCACTCTCATTTATTTTGGTCATTTATTATTGCTCCACCCTTTGCAAACGTTTAGTGAATCTGGATCAGTTTTCTTGTGAGAACAGCCACCTGAAAGGTTTTGAGAGGATTCTGACTTTAGCAAAAAGTTGTCGACATTTTGTCTAAAACAATCACTTTTTTTCTCATTTTTAGTCCCACTTGTCGCGTTCACTCAAGGTTTTAGAGCATTTTCCCTTTCCATCTTGTCTAGTTAGAAAGGAGCATTCACTCATCGTTCACAGGTACTTTTTTAGGAGCAGTGTTGTCTGCATGGTTGATGTTAGTGTAATCCAACACTCATTTTCTTTCTTTCATTTCTCTCATTTTTTATTTATCGCTTTGTCTATACAATATAAAGTTGGACAGCGGTGAAAAATGGCCGTCACAGTTTCCCAAAACCCGAGTTAACATCGTTAAAGGTCTGCTGATGTCCACCAAACGGTTCAGAAAGCAAAGAGATTCAGTTTACTGTCATTTACAACTGTTTGGCATTTTTGCTTGGTAAGTGACACATGAGTAATTGATAATCAAAATTGTTGCCGTTTATTTTTTTTGTCCATCATGAATCATTTCACGTCACTTGAGTTATTGCCGCAATTTGCAACAGATGTTATTAGAATTTAAGTTGCTGTAAATGTAAACTGACTGTTCATATATAGCGCTTTTCTAGTGTTAACGACTACTCAAAGCTCGGGTTCGAACCATTCACACACTGTGGCCGAGGCTGCCGTACAAGGTGCCACCTGCTCATCTCGCACGCACACGCACACTCTCGCTCTCTCATGGCATCAGGGGCAACTCGGGGGTTCAGGGTCTTACCCAAGGACGCTTCAGCATGGGACCACAGGGCCAGGGATCGAACCACCAACCTTCATTTAAATTAATTTATTATACAGGAAAGTTAAAAGTAACATTGCATTACAATGGACGCGGGCCTGACTCAGTTTAAAAAAACTGGTTTCCAGCAGGTTCCTGTTCTGCAGAAACATAAAACATTGAACGAGGTTACAACACGTCGAGGCAGAAACATTTGTAGATTAACTAAACTTCCATTTTCAAGATTACTGGTCTGAATATAGGGCTATGAAGAGAGATGACTCTCAGTTCCAACTCCATCTTATTAGTTAGGTACTCTTAATTTCTCAGGACTGTGTTCAGTGTCAGACTGTCAGAAGTCAACCTCTGTACTGTCAATCATTGCATGCTATTGGGTAATGTTTACTCCATCTGGTACACTACATGCTTTAGGTGCAAGTTCTTCCCAAAGTTCCATGTTTAACACACTTTACTTCCAGAACGTGAGGATTATTAATCATGTAAAATAATTTTGTTGAGCTTTTGTTATTTTTCATGAATGTCTTGCAGGCCGCTTTTCTAAATTTGTTTTCTGGTCTCCAACGCGCCATAGATCTGCAGGAGTTTGTGTGTTTAAATGACGTGATGGACACAGAAATATTGTCATATCTACATAACGACAGTTGAGCAAAATCTTACTTTTTTTTATTTAATTTTTTTTATAAAGCATCAGTTTGACATTTTCTGGGAATCATGCTTATTCACCGTCTGTGTGAGAGTCACTGAGACACATTCCCTGGTCATTTTTTTTATTTGTTCTTTACACTTTTTTGTACAGATTAAACAAACACAACAGAACATGTTAATTAGTCAGAGCTAGCAGAGGCTAGCTGTTTCCAGTCTTTGTGCTAAGCTAACCATATGCTAGCTGTTGAGTTATATTAACTGCACAGACTTCAGAGTGGGCTCAATATTCTCATCTAATGCTGCAGGAAAGCAAAAAAGTGAAACTGTTCCTTTTAAATAAGACTTATTGGAATCGATCATTACAGGGTTTCTTTTTTTTTTCATTTTTCTTTTATTGTTTCATAAAACAAAATATTCTCCGACAAACATTTTGTTGCCATTTTAGCTCTTAGGTTGATGTGCTGTTGTCAAGTGTGGAGTAATGTTGCTTGTAGGTGAATTTTTTTTAGTTTTTAAACAAAACGTTCTCGCTTTCCAGTGGCAGGGGTGATTTGAAGGTCTTTCCTTTGTTTTTCTTCCACAACAAATAAAGGCCATAGTGTGTCTGTGTATCCAGCTAAAGTTAAAGGACACTCTCAACTTCTTAAACTCTTTAATCTTAAAGGTCCCATGGCATAAATATGAGTTCCCCCAGCCTGCCTATGGCCCCCCCAGTGGCTATAAATGGTGATAGGTGTAAACCGAGCCCTGGGTATCCTGCTCTGCCTTTCAGAAAATGAAAGCTCAGAAAGGCCGATCTGGAATCTAGCCCCTTATGAGGTCATAAGGGGCTAGATTCCAGATCTTCAAGCTCATTGTGGGACTGGCTCTAGTGGCTGTAATTCTGCACCAAGGCTGAATTTTGGGAAAGAGACTTCAGATATGGTATTAAAGGACCGCTAAGGTCTAGATAAAAGAGACTTCAGATATACCAGATAATATCTAATATGAAAACATCCAAAGAGCATCATGTCATGGGACCGTTAACATTGCCCGGAGAGATGCAATTCTCTAATGTAGAACTATGTGTCGGACCAGCAACCTAGCTCATTGTTTTATTTGGTGAATAACAAACTCATCATAAACCTCAGACAAATGCTTCCATCGCTTTTATTTTGGCTCGGTCTTTGATTTCTTACATATCGGCTTGTCTTTCTCTGCAGAACTATCTGCAGACTCGAAGGCCATCGGTTTTTAATATTTAAAACCTGTAAGTCCAAGTGACCCGTAACATTTCAGGAATCTTTTTTTTTTTTTTTTCTTTAGATCTTCTCACATTCAAAGCGTAAAGCCAACGAGGCCATAGAGCACCGGAAATACACTATTTATTATTTTTGTAATGGTTGTAAATAACTCATAAAACAGCAAAATAACTGACATAATTCCTTATTGTGAATGTTTTTTGAATTAATGTGTGTGTACATACATTTTAAATTTTGTTTTTTATTTGTGACATAGAAACACCATAATTTAAATGTAATATTACTACAATGGGGTCCAACTTGTTGCTCAACTTGGGTGTTAATTGATGACTCTAAAGTCATGTGTGTCGACTTTAAATACTGGGTTGAATGCTTTGTGCTAACCTGATAGCATACGTTGTGTTAGTGTATACGAACTCCATGTTAATGTACGCTAAAGGCAGTTAGCATGGCGCTAACATTCCCACCTAGGACCAATGCTTTTGGATCTGTGTTCTTATTACTCGATCGACAAGTGGGACAATCTACCAGAATTGCTGTATTTGTCTTAAGAGTGGCAGGAAAATGTTAAATTGAGTAATTAGAATAACACATGTTGGGGGATGTGGGGGGGTGTTAACGTCACTCACTGTCGTGGTTCACTGTGGACGATCTGTATATGAGTAACTATGAAATTCAACCAAAATAAAAAAGGGGGATTTTATAATTTTCTGTCTCTGTTTGTCTTTTATTTGCAGCTATGTGTACAGTTATTTATTTATTTTTTTAATTCGCAACAAATCCGAAGAAAACACCAAAAACAGCAATGTTTTAGTCTGTGTGGCGCTCAGCCCAAAACCCATTTATTCCTACAGATGAGTTAAATCTTTCAAAACACATAAAGGCTCAGTCATTTCTTAACCCTTGTGTTGTCCTCCCGGGTTAAAAAAACAGACAAAAAATGTGTCATTTTCGTCCCTTTTTGTCAGACTTTTTCTTTTTAGTTTTCCCTAACACCGCCTTACTACCACTAGTTTTTCATTACGTTTTGGAATTCATGGTCAATAACCTTCAATTAAACAGAATTATACCTAATATTTGACTTAAAAAAAGCCGAAATTATGAATTATTTTTGACTAATAGTTAAGATCAGAGGAATGCACAGATGAGTTTAGTCAGGAATGAAAGTGATTGTATTTGCAAAGAGCGTTGTAAGGGATACAATCCATTTTTTTGTGGTAATTTGGTTTAAAAGAAACTCATATTTCAGATATAGACTTTTTTTTTTTTAATGGGGTCAAATTTGACCCGTGAGGGATAAACACGTAGCTAGAGAAACAGGAAGATATAGTGTGTTTGTTGGGGTCTATTTTCAACAGAGGTTCAATTTACATTTTGTGCTCCAGTGAGTATTTGTGGCAGCAGGACAGTGTGGGAATAATGTGTTTTTATTGTTTTTGGGCAACGATGGGGTTCTATGGCACACAGGACGAAGCTATATCAGGCCTTGAAAACACATTCACTGTGGGATATTTTTAATAGTAATGAGAAAAATGCAGAATAGAGAGTCTTTGATGCACCTGAAACTGCAAAAAGAAGCTTGTAGTGGAGATGCATGTATAGCTGTTTGTATGGTTGTCTTACTCTGCAGCAGCCCTCCTCTCCCGAGCCTATAAATAGTCTTGTAATCCCATTAATATCTTAGGCTACTTAGCCGACTCCATTCTGTGGATTAGAAAATGCCAGGAACGGACCGCGCTGCCATCTACTTGCTTATCAGAAAGTTGACAAAGGTCAGAGGGCAGAGACGGGAGGGGAGAGTGTCTCTGGGTCATATTGTGGAGATGGTTACATTTGAACTAAGGTTTTATTTCAAATAGAATCTGGTTTAGCCTGATAGGATGGATATATTTCAGTTTAGTTACATATTTATTGTGTTTTTGTTCTCTTTATTTGTCCAGGGTGACACTTTGTTTTCATTACTCCTATTTATATCTGGCCTGAATGAATCCATAAATCTTGAGATTAGTTAATGAATCAATTCATTAATTAATCCATTGATAAGGTAACATTTGTCATTACACATTTTTAGTCATTTTTTATCATAAAGCCGGGGGAAATTTTTTTTTACCGCTTCATTTATGCTGGGTAACTTAAGTACTTCAATTCAATTCAAGACCTTTATTTGTCCCCAAGGGGCGATTAATTTTGCAGTAGTAGCAAGAAGTTGACATCAAGTACATGACAACAAAGACGACAACATTGATTAAAAATACGTGATCAGACCAAATGGGGAAATAATTACATTAAACATTAAAAGTTTAAATCCAAGTGTGCCTTATGTGCAGACGTTACCTATTCTTTACAGAGTTAAGCATACGTACGGCGACATACTGTCAGCCACGTCATCGTCCTTAACCCGATATAAAGATTTTCATGAACCAATGCTACGCCATGTGTAGTAGGGATCCACAACCAGACGACAGAGATGGCCGAATGAAGCTTCGTGAACCACTGTCTTTATTCTCTGAGCCCACTAGATGGCGCTCTCTGTTCAACAGCTGGGTGAGAATATACCAAACTACAACGCCTTAGGTCTTTGTCTTAAAACCAAGAGCACCATCTAGTGGGCTGAGAACATGAAGACACTGGTTCACGAAGCTTCATTTGGCCTTCACTATCAGAGGAGAGATGATCGCTGTGAAACAAAGTCAGTTCAGAGTGGCAGCGTGACTTGTTGCAGTTTGTATGTTAGCGCCATCTTGTGGTGTCTATAGCACGAGGCACCGAAGGACTACACTTATCCAGTGTTGGAAATAACTAATTTAAATACATTGTTCTTTTAATGTATTCATTCATTTTCACCAGAACTCCTTTAGTAGGTGGTCTATATCACTTATTTGTGGACACCCCGCAGCCAATCAGAATTGAGTATCTACCCAGACCATGGTATAACCTATAATAGTGCATCATCATTTATTAGTTGATAATTTGCATTAATAATCTAAAGCGTCAAAGTAACTAATATCAAATAAATGTAGAACAAGATTGTTACTATTAGTACTTGATGCCGTTGATGTACCTTCAACCCTATGCAATTATTGTTTGCAGTATACTACCTATCTATTTTGACACAATTTGACTAAATAGTAATTTTTAATTCGTATTATACTTTGCTATATTTCAAGTCGCATCCGTTACAGAGTAAAAACAAAAGTCCCATTCAGTCATAATAAACTGTGAGAATGAAAAAAACAGTGGCTACTGATAAACAGTCCATGGTGTGTCTGCTGATGCGTGAGGGCACAGCTCCAGTACTCAGCTGACACTCCACTCCGGAAGAGTGTTGTAATGTAAATAATGATGTAACTACTACTACGAGTCAGCGTGTAGCAGGGGTCCGGACCGATGGTCGCACCGGACCCGGGTTTATAGTGAACAGCAACAAGGTTATTAAATTAAAGTTCACGTTCACATGGGCTATGGTTAGCATTGTTCTATCCCGGCATAGTTAACATAAGGGGTCATATTGTTCCACTGGTGTGTATCATAGACTGTATATATATTGATTGGTATTAATATTAACAGTCTATGTTGTGTACCTGTCGTAACTGACTAAAGGAAGTACCCCTGAGTACTTTTTCAGTTAGGATCAGCTATTTAAACTTTCCCTCTAAGATCGTCAGCATGGAAGGGGATGTAGCTCAGTGGTAGAGCGCATGCTTTGCATGTATGAGGCCCCGGGTTCAATCCCCGGCATCTCCACAAATCTTTTTCACAATCAAGACAAGTTCTCGTCATACGGACTCAGATTTCTCTTTATTGACGTCTAAAAGAATAACCTACTCACTTTTTGGCTGTTAACAACTTCAACACACATACATAACATTGCACCGTTGTGTCTTTTTATATGGCTTGCTTCATAATTGTGACCGTAGACTGTATATTAGTCTATGGTTGTGACTAAAATCATGGCTTTGGAAACACGGAGCCTATGAAACGCTTTTAATACTGTATTTCAGATTTTGCTCATGCCCCGATGTTAGTTATTAATTAAAACAAGCTAACAATTACAAAGATAACAAATTTGTCCAACCAAAACCACGCAATAGACTAATTTGTAACAGCATCTGACATTTCCCACAGCTCTAAACGCACCATCAGTCCCCGCCCCAGCTGTAACTAAGGAGATCGGGAGGTAACTAAGGAGATCCCAGTTGTGTTTACTACAATGATGCCCTCCTTGCTAGCTGCTATCTCGGAACTGGTCAACAAAATGGCCACAATGTAAAGTTTTCACTCTATATCAGCACTAATAACGTTCTTCCCCGTACGAGCTTCCTAAAGGCCTCCGAACATGCAACTGAAGCATCTTAAAACGCTATTAACGCCCCAGGTAAGCGCAGTGACAAGTTAGCTAATGCTAACGTTAGCTGAGGCTGGAGAGCAACATCAATTAAAAGTATGACTATGCAGCGGTATTTTATAACACGATTCGAAAGCTGTAACAAAATGATTTCCTCTTGTCAATACGGCATGTGAGTGACTTGACGAATCCACGTTTAGTTGCTATTAAATAACGTTAAAGATTTTTACCTTTACGTTAACGTTAAGTTACCTTACGGTGTTCGCTTGCAACTGCGGAGCGTTACTTGGTTGATAAAAGTACTGCTAATACGCACCGAATTAGCTGAAGACTGCGTCTTAATGTTTCAAGCATAGCCAAACTTTATGTTTTAGCCGTCGACAAATTAAATCAGCTTTGACAGTTAAAACTGGTACATTTTATATGGCTTTTGGCGCGAGCCCATGTCTTTACAGAACATTATGAACGTGATGTATGGGGTTAGCTAAAACTAGCTAAAACTAGCTAACCAGGGATGCGCGGCTAAAGCATGGGCTCGTTATCACTTCTGGCTGTTTGTTTTCTCTGCCTTGCTTCACAGGAGGGTGCTGCCAAGGTGACATGCATGGCCTGGGCACCCAATAGCACCAAGCTCGCTGTTTGCACTGTTGACAGAGTGGTGCTTCTCTATGATGAGCAGGGAGAGAGGAGGGACAAGTTCTCCACCAAACCCCTGGACTCCAAGGTGAGACAGGAGTGCAGTTAGCCTAATGTTGTCTAATACCAGAAGTCACATTTATTATGTCAATAAACCCCTTGACATGTATCATCCCACTTTCAAGGCGAATCAGCGATAGTGTTATAGAAAACATATAAATAGTCATTTGTTTTAAAATAAGAGATTTAAAAACAAAAAATAAGCTAAATGAAGCCAGGGATAAATTATTTACAGGAAAATGATTCCCATTGTAAGGAGCCCTGAACATAAAAGCCAAAGGGGACCATAAAGAGGAGCGTTTTAGTGAGTTATTTGAAGTATAGGAAGTATTGAAGTAGTGTCATCTTGTATCAAGAGTACATCTGAGTGTATCAAGCTTGTGGCATTGCTGCATAAAACAGGAACAATATGAATCTTGCAGAGCCTAATTAATATACACACGTTTATATATACAGAGAAAGAAGATGGACATAAACCATCTACAGAATCTTATGGATAACAATGAAGGAGTGTAATGTATTAACATGACACACGGTGTTTAAATTGGCCTTCTGGTAAAATAAAGTATGCTACAGACATTGTTACCACATCTAATATAATGGATATAATTTACTTTAAAACTCATAACTCTTCCACTGATGGTCGGCTAGATAGAACCTGAAACTGATTATTTCAACATAGTTGTGTATTCCACATAAGTCTGCTTGAATAATAAAATTATAGAACTGATCAATGCTGCATTTATTATCAATAGGAAGTGTTTCATACAAAGGGATCTAATCTTCAGAGTTTGTTGCAGTGTTTCACAGCAGAGAGTAAGACAGACTACAACACTCTTTACAAACTTTTACAAGTCTTGCTATTGGAAACATTTTAGTTAAAGCGTTACACAGCCACAATATATATCGTACAAAATAACCTTTTCCTTTTCATTAATACACGAGCAGGACCGTATCATACAACATCTTAACCCTCCTGTTGTCCTTTGGTCAAATTTGATCCCTTTTAAAAGTGTCTATATCAGAAATATACATTTTATAAATTTTATAATTTATTTATTTTTTAACCAAATTACCACAAAAAATGGATTCCTCTGATCTGAACTATTATATTATATATTATATACATTATAATTTTGACTAATAGTTAGGATCAATTTCTGCTTTTTAACTTGAATATTAGGTATGTAAATTAGGTTTATTGACCATGAATTCCAAAAAGTAGTGCAAAACTAGTGGTAGTAAGGTGGTGTTAGTGAAAACAAAACAAAAAAACTTGATGAAAATGTTTAAGTGTTAATCTTTTTGACCCAGGAGGACAACACAAGGTTTAATAATTAATAACGGTGAACAATTCTGTCCATGGCATCTCCGAGTATACTGTACGTTGTTGAAATATCCTCCTCTAACAGGAGGTTGTGTGTTAATAATAATGCAACATATTTTTTTTCAGTATGGAAAACAGAGCTATGTTGTCAATGACATGGCGTTTTCACCGGACTCCACCAAAATCGCCATCGGTCAGTCCGACAACATCATCTTTGTCTACAAAATTGGAGAGGATTGGTAATGTCCTGTTGCTGATTTCATCTCCCCTATTAATCTGGATTTTTGTTATCTACGTATAATGCTTGCAAACCGGTTTTTATCAGTGTTGTCATCTCTCCTAGGGGCGACAAGAAAGCCATTTGCAACAAATTTGTGCAGACGGTAAGTAAACGGGAGTAGACGCTGAACCGTGAACCGCCTGCTTAAAGAGACAGTTGCCCTGTTGTAAATAATAAGCACTGTATGTATTCTTGTGTTTCTTTGTAGTTTTTTCACATTCTGTTGCAACAACCAGTAACGTTAGAAAAACTACAACACCACACCGGATCTAGCTAGACCGCCCCCCCCCCCCCCCCCCCCCCCCCCCCCCCCCCTTGTCAAATTATTTTTTTCACCCTGTTATTGATGGACAGTGTTACATTGTGTGAGAGATTATTTGCTCCAAGTGGGAATATTAGTGTGAAATTGAACACTACAGTAGGATATATACCAGTGTTGTTTTCAATAAAAACACATTTGCACAAAGCGAGCCGATCCACTTTTCCATGTTGATAAGAGCATTAAAATGAGAAATAAATAATGGGACAAAAAGAAATCAAGGGACATTTAGAATAGATAAAAATGTGCGTTTAATTGTGAGTTGACAATAACATTAATGGGATTAATCTTGATTAAATATTTTAATTGTTTGACAGCACTAGTTTCTACACAATAATGTCACTAATGCAACAGTCAATGTTATTTAAAAGGTATTTGGCCATTTTAGCCGGTAAGTTAGCATGTTTCACAGATGTTTTAGTAGATTTGAGGCCATGTAAGGCTGAAAAGAGATCAGAAATGATTCATTAATATAATATTATTATATTATTATTATTATTAATATTATTATGTTAAACATGTATAGTTATTGTCAAGTTCTAGCTGCTGTTTTAGTGTTCGTTTTATGTAATGTAATGTAATGTAATGTAATATCTATGCTTTGGAAGTTGTTGGGTTTCTTACTTTGAAATTTGACTTAAATGGCTTTTGCATGTTGGAAAGCTTTTTTCCTGGTAGGAAGTTTAAATTTCCAACTTTCTGACATCTTGGTAATGCAAAACTTTATTCACTGTCTTGCAGAACGCTGTGACTCGCTTGCTTTGGCCTGCAGAGCATGCCATTGTTTATGGATTAGTGGATGGCAAGGTAAGTCAGCAACATGTTTTCCCCTTATGTTAAAGTTTTAATAAATGTTGTTCATGTATTTCCCCCCGAAGTGCTTTGAGTGTCTATGATAAAGCTCTATATAAATGTAATGAATTATTATTATAATTGATAGGAGTATTACAGAAGTATCAGTAGCAGACAGTAGTGCTTGAAATAGTGGTTGAGTTAAAAGAATTTGTTGCCATTCTGTTGTATAGAAATTTAAAATTGTTACCATATAGTGGTAATATCTGCTATCTGCCTTGTAGCAAAAATATCAGCATTCAAAAGCTGTTTTAGCTGAAATAATAAATGAAATGTTGTAAATGTGTTTTAATTTTCAGATTTTTTTTCCATAGGTTCGTCTTGCCAACACTCTGACAAACAAGTCATCAACCATCTACGGCACAGAGTCCTGTGTTGTCTCACTGGCAACCAAGTAAATGCATCATACATATTCATATGTAATTATGACCAGCCGATAGAATGAGGTGCACTGTTTGATACTCCCAAAACATTTGGGGGGAAAAGAAGAAGCAGTCCATGCTGACTGGCCTAGTCCTCAAAATGTTGACAAATTATATTCTTATTTATTTTTCTTCTGTGTTACTCTCAGTAAGTGTTATTTATCTGTTCTGCGTCAGTGTTTCTGGTAAAGGAATCCTGTCTGGACACGCTGATGGGACAGTCGTGCGTTACTTTTTTGATGACGAAGGTTCAGGAGAGTCTCAGGTACCCACATTTATCAGTGGTTGCTGCAACATTTATGGTAAAGACATATTTTGTTTTTAATGCGTCTATCAGATTAACAAAACACCCCCCCACTTTGACTTTGACACAGGGTAAGCTGTTCATGCACCCGTGCCCACCTTACGCCCTGGCCTGGGGTGCAAACAGCATCATGGTGGGCGGCTGTGACAAGAAGGTGGTGGCCTACAGCAAGGAAGGTCACATTCTGCAGACATTTGAGTACAGCCGCGACCGGACAGAGAGGGAGTTCACCGTGGCCGCCACCAGCCCCAGCGGCCAGTCGGTTGTGTTTGGCAGTTATGACCGGTCAGTGTGTGGTCCCTCAGTCTATATACAGACAGTACTGTGATGCCTATCAGCTGAGTATTGAATGCTGTATCAGTTGTATATTGTCAGCGAGTTGTTTCTCTCCCTGATGTTTCCCCTAGGTTGCGGGTGTTTAACTGGGCTCCCAGGAGAGGCGTGTGGGATGAAGCCAAGCCTAAAGAGATTCTCAACCTCTACACCATCACCAGCTTGGCCTGGAAGAAAGATGGATCACGCCTCTGTGCTGTAAATACGTATTTATCACAATATTTTAAACCAGAGTGTGACTTTAACGCCAGTTTCTGTTAGTGTGCCCTTCGCTCGGAGATTTGCAGCAGTGCTTACATGTGCATGCACAGAGAGTTCTCTTTCTGGTCTCTTACGTTACCTGTTTTTAAACTGATGTTAAATAGCTTTCTATGGCATGGAAATCATGTATCTTTATTCCTCTGTTAAAAACAAACCTAAACCAAACCTGTAATAGGTGTTTAATGTATATCTTTATTGTGTGTTTGTGTCTTGACAGGGAACACTGTGTGGGGGAGTGGAGCTGTTTGATTGCTGCCTACGGAGAACCATCTATAAGAACAAGTTTGAGATGACTTATGTTGGCCTGAGCCAGGTAGAGACAAGTATCATATTTTATTTATTTTTAGAAGATTTTTTTGTGGCATTTAGACCTTTATTTGATAGAACAGTTTAGCCATGAAAGGGGAGAGAGAGGGGAATGACATGCAGCAAAGGGCTGCAGGTTAGAATCAAACCCACGGCGTCACACTGAGCCTGTATATGGGCGCGTGCTCTACCGGGTGAGCTACCCAGGCGCCCAAGTATCTTTAATTGTACAAACAATAGCAAAAACAATGAGCAGACATCATTAGGACAATATAAGCTTTCCCAGCCCTCACTTTGGTCTCTGCCACTTGCCAATTAATGGGATGTGAATTTGAAAACAAACAGTTGAATAATTCAGATTTAATTAATTCAAGTGCAATAAAAACAGTATCTCAGTGTCCTAATTAGGAAAGAAACATGCAGGGGTTGGAAACAATCACAGTATCTTTGGATTTTCTATTATAATGATGCATTACATCTTGTTAAGGGAATTTTAAATAGGTAACAACATATTGTATTTGAAAAGAAAAACAAAAATCTTGCAAACATATTAATTAAGGAGGTTTCAAACAGCATTTGATGGGATGGTTGTTTGATCACACCAAGATGCAAGTATCTCATCTGCTGGAAATGCATATATTTTGTATTTTGCATTATTTTAAGTTAGTTATTTGAATCTAGGTGTGAAGTTATTCTAGAAACCAAATGCTGTATTATCTTATTTGTGATATAAACCTTAGAAACTGGGAAAAGAATAACTTGGTCTGTGACAATCAGTAGTTTGTGACACAGAAGATTAGCGCTGTACTGTAAACCCAACTATAAATGTTGTAGATATAAATGTGTAGAAATAGCCCTAAAACTCCATAAAGGACAAGAAACAACACAATATCCCAAGTTATTTGAAGCATGGATTGATTTTGGTGCTTGCCTGAAAAAATAAGATACACAATTAAAATTGACAAGATTATGATTGAGAAAATCTTGAGACAAGTGGATGTGTAATTACATCAATAGTTCATAAGCAACATTTTCTTTCTTTCCCGTTGTGAGTGTGTCGGCCTGCAACTACAGCTGTTTGGGTTATTTTATTCTATCAGAGGGCAGATGGATTCATTTGTGTAATATCTAAATAAACTGATACGTAGACCTTGGTCAATACAGTTTTATTAAGCTTATGCATCAAGTTATTGAATTTTACCCCTATTATTTAAAAAAATACAAATGAAACATGTCTTATTTCTTTATTTTTGTCTCTTCCACTTTCTTCTAGGTGATAGTGAGGAACCTGTCTACAGGAACCCGGGTTGTCCTGAAGTCCTATTATGGTTATGAGATAGAAGAAGTCAAAATCATGGGCAAAGATCGCTACCTGGTGGCTCACACCTCCGACACTCTTCTTCTGGGAGACCTGCTGACAAATAAACTGAGCGAGGTAGAACTTAAAGGGTCTCTTCACCTAAATCGCACAAATTCAACACATTTACTTACTTCAGCTGATATCTAGCCATACTTTTTTTGTTTGAGTTTATCTGCTGAGGTTTTAAAATGTCAGCCCTTTAATACTTCTGCCTACATGCCAATATAACAGAGAGGAATTTGGAAAAATGTTGAAGACACACGTTGTTGTTGGGAGTTTTTCTTCCATTGAAGACTGTCATTCTTTACTGCTTTAAACAGCTTGAATGAATTCAATTTTTTTACTTAAGTTTGTGTCTTATTATATGTCCATATCTTCTCACAATAAATGGAGGTGGACATTTGAATTGAAGCCTTGACTCTGCTGCTTTTCTTTCAGGTGCCATGGCCTGGTTCTGGGGGAAATGAAAAGTTCTTTTTTGAAAATGAAACCGTGAGTACACGCCTGTGTTTTTGGCAGCTTGAAGATTTTTATTAAGAAGGCTATTATGGGGCTTTTTCTCAATCATATTAAAAAACACCTCCACCTGTTGGTTTCACCATAAAGGTTTACAGCACTGTTGATAGATGATACTCGCTAAGGAGCGATAAATTACATCTAATCAAAATCTAATTGCAGTACCATCGTGTCATGTGCCTGTGTGACCGCCTGCTCCCTTACTACTGCTCCCATTATACGGCATGCTACTGTGTTTCATCTTCCAGGTGTGTATGATTTTTAACGCTGGGGAGCTGAGCCTGGTGGAATACAGTAACAATGAGATTCTGGGATCAGTCAGAACAGAATTTATGAACCCTCACCTGATCAGGTAGGTCCAGTTACACAAAACAAACACACCATATCAAGTTGGTTTAGTATGAAACGCCTCAGCCGGTTTGACCGATTCCACAGAACAAACACAGATAAGTCGGACAGATATAAATGGTTGTGACTGGTTAACTGATAACTGATAACTGTTAACAGGTATAACTCATGACTCATTGTTTTCTTGAAATTAAGAATTGTAAAAAAAAGAATTTACAAAAACAATTGTCGGCAGTTTTCTACTCTAGAGAGTCTCTACTCTAGAATGAGTGTATGTATGAAAATGTAAAGGTCCCTTTACCTCTCCATCTGTACAGTAAGATGTATCTTTTTTTAAACCAAGTATAAACATATAAAAAAATTGAATTTAACATACTTCAAATACTGTCTCGTTAATACTAATGTCCACTTATCAACCCCTGATCATTCATTTTAAAGATTATTTTGGGCATTTATAGGCCTTTATCTTCACAGGACAGCTGAAGACATGAAAGGGGTTAGAGAGGGGGAATGACATGCAGCAAATAGCCGCAGGTTGGAGTTGAACCCACGGCCGCTGTTTCAAGGAGTAAACCTCTATATATAATAATAATAATAATACATTTTATTTATAATGCCCTTTACATTTCACAAGGAAATCTCAAAGGGCTACAGTTAATAGGGAGTTAAAAACAGTTTCCAGAGTACGATAACAATTTACAAGCAATAATAAAACACTATAGAACTAAAATTAAAACAGTGACTGTTTAAAAGGCCTTTTGAAATAATAGTGTCTTTAGGCCCTTCTTAAAAATCTCCACAGTTTGTGGGGCCCTCAGGGACTCTGGGAGGGCGTTCCAGAACCGAGGGGCGACTGCCTGGAAAGCCCTCTCTCCCATTGTGGACAGTTTAGTCCCAGGTTGGAGCAGGCGATAGGTGGAGATGGAGGAGCGGAGGTTTCGTGAGGTGGTGTGTGGGGTGAGGAGTTCACTGAGGTAGGTAGGGGCAGTTCCATGAATGCACTGGTGGGTAAGTAGACAGATTTTGAATTGAATTCTTTGTTTAATGGGCAGCCAGTGGAGGGATTTCAGGACCGGGGTGATGTGATCATATTTGCGCCTCCTCGTCAGGACCCGGGCAGCGCAATTTTGAATATGTTGGAGTTTTTGCAGGCTCCTGCCAGGGGTCCCAACGAGAAGGGCATTACAGTAGTCCAACCTGGAGGAGACAAAAGCATGGATCAACTTCTCAGCATCTGGTTGGGAGAGGGAGGGGCGGAGTTTGGCAATGTTTTTGAGGTGAAGGAAGGAGACCTTACAAAGGTGGCGGATGTGGGTGTCAAATGTAAGATTTGAGTCTAGTCTGACTCCAAGGTTTGTGACAGAGGTAGACAGGGCGATGTGATGACCAAAAATGGATATACTGCTGAGGGAGGAGGACTGGGTTTGGTGTGGGTGCCTGCCCTACCAACGGAGCTAACCCCCACCCCCTGATCGTTCCTAATATGCATCTCCAGCTCTGTCCACTAGATGGGTGTATTGAGCTGTGTAGAAATTCCAGTTATCACGACCAGTGAGGCTTCATAAGAGTCAGGGAGCCACAGCTTGCTCGTCAGCACACACCCATGTTTAAAAATATTCAGCCCTGTCAAAAGTGTCAGGACTGACGGTCCCTGGTGATTGACTAATGGCTGACTGCGGTTGAGGAAGCAGGTTTCAGGATGCTCTGACTGCTCCTCGCCTCTGGCTGGACACTGTCGCATGACAACATCATGATCAGGGGTGTCCTGTGGGTTTGAACGGCGGCTGAAGCCAATTATACTGAGCAGGTGCTGGATTTAACACTTGCAATTCGAATCAGTGTAAATTCAGTCAGGTTACATTGACCAATGTTTGTTTTGCAGTGTCCGACTTAATGAGAGGAAGCAGAGAGGAGTTGAAGACAACAAGAAGCTCGCATATCTGATTGATATAAAGACCATTTGTATTGGTAAGAATGTGTTTGTCATTCTGGTGTTGGTATGGTCATTTACAGTGGTGGAAAGTACATTTACTCAAGTACGGTACTTAGATTACCACTTTCTGCTACCTTATACTTGTACACAACTAGATTTATTTTATAACTTTAGTTACTTTGCAAATTCAGATTGATAATATAAAATATAATCAACAAATAAATTACAGTATCATGTATTGTCATGGGTTAAGATCAGACTTTATTGATTTGTGGGGTTCAATCAGGGTTCAATTCCCAAGCTACCCAGTAATATATAAAGTAATGAGAATTAGCCCCAACTGCACCATCAAAGTGAGGAACACATTAATGCATCAGTAATGGGAATTGCAATATATGCATTATTCTGAAATGGGCCACTCTTCAAAATGAGCACCTTTAGTTTTGATACTTTAAGAATAAGTACAATTTTGAATGCAAGTTTTTACTTGTAAGTATTTCCACACTGTGGTATTGCTAAGTAAAATATCTGAGTATTTCCATCTCTGATCGTTCATATTGTTTAAATACAATATACTTTAGCTTTTATTAGCCACGAGCCGACCCAGCGTAGGTCTTCTTCGGGCAAGAAAAACAAACAAACCAAAAAAAGGAATAGAGTAGAGAAGCTATTTTTTGGTATCCAAAGTACTGTATACGTGTACTATAAGTAATAGTGAGTCATCAGTTTTCAACGTTGTGGGTTTTTAACACAATGTTAGATGCTAATGATGCTGCAATTATGATATTTTTCTCTCCATAGATCTTTTAGAATATCTTGGTTTACACATTGTGCCAGAGCTAGTATCCACACATGATTACTCACCGTAATATTAAACTGCTGAAATGTTGCAACTAGGAAGAACTCCAGTACCTAATCAGTTGAACTGTATCATTTGCATTGAGTGGACCACACTGACCGTAGCACTTTGGATTTTAATTAAATATTTGATGTATCAGCAGACTAATACTACCAAGTTTAAACCAGAGCAGGTACGTTTTTAAAGTAGAAACACGGCTCACTCTGCCTGATAGATACTAGATATTATCAAATGACTGGCTGATTATTTGAATAAAAGGCCAATTTTAGCCAGATATATTGTCACACTGGCAGTCTGACTGCTGCTCAGTTAACCTGTCCTTTTACTCTCCTCAGTGGACTTGGCCGGGGGCTGCAATCTGGGAACCATCAGCCAACAATCCAAGATTGACTGGCTGGAACTCAATGAAACCGGACGCAAACTGCTGTTCAGGGACAAGAAGCTGCGGGTGAGAATGAAAACCTCAGCAGCCTGAGGGATTGTAAGAGTGGAAACAATGTGAGGGAGGCCTAAAGGGAGAGAGGGGCGGATGATACATAAGACGATGATAAGTAAAGTAGGAAGTTGAGCCTTGGTTAGGGCATTTCTAAAGTTATAGCCACATCCATCATCCAAATAATGTCTTGTGGCTTTTTGCGGAGCCATTTTGGTCATCCAGGAGATGTGATAGTGTTTCAGAATAAATGTGTCTGCAATTGCCACAGGGGACGCCATTAGTCTCAAGAGAACTTATTGTTAACCCAACTATATACAAGTAACCAGTAGTGATGAAAGTTAATTCCTGTTGAGCCAATGGTGCTGCATTTAACATTGAAGTAGGTTGATTAAGGCAGACAACGTAAGGTGCAAAAAGACAACAAACCAAGCACAAAGAAGTTGTGTATGAAGTGATGTTTATGTCCTGTAGTTCAGGGATTCACAACCTTTTTGGCTTGTTACCTTTTTAAACAAAGCAGTGTCTACTTTGCATTAGAGCTGGAACGATTAGTCAACTAATTGATTAGTCGATCAACAGAAAATTAACTACTGTTTTGATAATCGATTAATCCTTTAAAATAATTGTTCATTGAAAAAAAGGCAGAAAATGCTGGTTTCAGACTTTCGTATGTGGAGATTTCCTGATTTTTGTTTTCCTGTTTTTTATCATATTGAATATCTTTGTGGTTTGGACTGAGGAAGCAAGACATTTGAGTGGAGAAATATACATTTTCCCATTTTCCCACCTCTATACCAAGAACAAACAACATTTAGAAAAGGTGTTAGTTTTGGCTAATAACTGAGATTCACAGAATGTGCAGGATGAGAGTGGCAGAGAGCTGCTGTCAGTTGTTGCCCCGGGGTAGTGGAGCAGTTTGATGTCTAAACCCTGGGGCAAAAACATGGACAAGTCTGGTAATTGGGAATCTCTTAGTGGCTTCAAACTTTTTTCTCCACTCACTTATTTTTTTTCAGGTAAAAATGTACAAATGATTCAGTATGTACAAAACAAACTTTAGTGGGATTGTGAAGTATACATAAGAAAGCCAAAGAACGAGAAGTCAAAGGCTTATTAGAACCAGAAAAAACTTTTATAATCTCTCTCTCCCTGTTTTAGACACTGTAAAGGTTGTTATGCAGATAGAAATCTTTAACTTGAACAGTTTCTTGCCAGATGACTTGAATACTTCAGATTTTAGTGGGTTATTTCTTTTGCACAGGTATTTTCTTTAACCTTCAAATCAGTACTGATGCTTCATAAGTATTAGGGGCCCTATGTTGCACCCAGCGCAGCGCAAAGTTTAGTTTAAGTTTAAGTCCAACGCAATTGTCAGTCCCCCACCCAGCGCCCACGTCGTTATAATAGCAAATGCACCTGCGCCTACAGTATCTTTGCGCCCATGGGCATGCTGGTCTTACACAAAGGTGTGTTTAGGTGAATTCTTGGCGTATTAATATCTTGATGCAGCGGGAAGTGATCATGCCATTGACCAACAAATACCTTGTCTAAAGTCAATAGAGCAGCATTTCATTCTTATTTTAACAACAAATTAGTAAAATGTGCCTAGCTAGGCTTACACACACACACACACACACACACACACACGGCATCAACCATGTGGTAATGCCGTTCCTCAAAGTCCAACAAACAATTCCAACATGTGGATAACTTCCTTGCATCCAGAGGGAAGCAGGCAAGTAAGCAGGCTGGCAGGCGGGGGTAACAGGAAGTGTGAGCACAAGCAAGCAAGGCAGACTAAAACAGGAGAAAACACAGATAACATTAGCCACACAAGCTAAACCACCAGGAAACAGAATTACAGAGGGAGCCAGGAGTTACAACTGTAACACGCTAGTAGACTGTACGATCTGGCGATGAGTGGATCACAGACCCGGCCTTAAGAACTGCTGGGGGATCACCTGATGCAGCCTGCAAACTAAGCCACGCCCACAACTCACAGACACAGAGCAGGAGGGAGAAACATGAGGGATAACCAACAGGGAAACAAACAATGCACACAAACAGGAAGAGGAAAAGGCTTCCATGATGGCATCATGACATTATGATCTTTCACATTTTTTGGACATTCACAGCACATATTCAGAGCACTTCCCACAAATAAAAAATAAAATAAAAAAAATGTCAAGATTCATAACAAATGTTTCTTTAATTAAAACCTACTTTCATGTGAACTTATCAACAGACTGGTCCTCCTCATTGCATTCAAACTGGGCAGGCTGAGCTCCAGGGTGTAACTATAGACGGAGCATTATTAAAAATGGTGGGGGGGAAGATATTAAAGTAGCTGATTACAACAGCGGGGCTGCCTCTCATACCCACACATACATATTAAGTGCTGTGGGAGCCACTTTAGCTTATAGAATATACCTGATCTCCACTCATCAAGAGTATAGCAGAATAAATTAGCAGTGTGAGTATTCAGATGGTGCTGCTGGAAGGTAATCAACTTTTTTTAAGTCATATGAGTTGAACTGTGGTTTCATCCAGAAACATAGTCGAAACCGGCTCTTACATCTGACTATAGCAACCTAGTTGCCAGATCCGTCATTGACCTCCAAAGGTTCTTCATTATCTCATGGATGGATGGATGGATGGATGGATATCTGATCATTTTGCAATTTTTAAAAGAATAGTTTGACATTTTTGTAAATACCATAGAAAGTAAAAAAATATTTTCTATTTCTATGGTATATCTATTTATTTGCTTTCTTGCCGTGAGTTAGAGGAGGAGGTCATTCGTATCTGTTAATTCAACACGGAGCTGGCAGAAATGCTAGTTTTGAAGTGTTTTTGTATATGATTGAGAGCTGTCAGAAAACATTATACGTATAAAGTCAAAGTGGGATTGTTTTGTCAGTGGATTGTGCTGCAGGAGGCTGTTCAATGCTTTTTTGTGACGTTTCAGTCGGCACCATTGGACCTGCAACTAGAGCTCGGCAATATGTTGATAGTATATCGATATCGTGATATGAGACCAGATGTTGTCTTCGGTTTTGTATATCGTAATATCATAATATGGCATAAGTGTCTTTTCCTGATTTTAACGGCTAAAATACAGTAAAGTGATGTCATTTTCT
>NC_045750.1:2194993-2205709 GCF_008692095.1 Etheostoma spectabile | reverse complement strand
GACTGTTGTAACTGTTCTTTTATTTGGCTTTACCCACTAAGTCATTAAATCGACATTACTGATGATTATTTATCAAAAAATGTTTTGTGAAAGCACCAGTAGTCAACACTGCAAGATCGTTGATGTATCGATATCGAGGTATTTGGTCAAAATTATTGTTAAATTTGATTTTCTCCATATCACCCAGCCCTAGTTGCAACAAATAGTGTCACTACTGCTGCTACAGTAGCACGGAAGCATCAATTCCTCATTAAATCATTAAATTTTATTATGTGTGGTATTATAAAGATCTGAAATCTTTACACTGGCTTCATGTGTCTCAAAGAATTGATTTCAAAGTACTCTTGCTAGTTTATAAATCCCTTAACGGTTTAGGTCCAAAATACATTTCTGATCTGCTACTACACTATGACCCCCCCAGACCTCTCAGGTCACTGGGACAGGTCTGCTACTACACTATGACCCCCCAGACCTCTCAGGTCATCTGGGACAGGTCTACTACTAAACCAGACCCCCCAGACTCTCAGGTCATCTGGGGACAGGTCTGCTACACACTATGACCCCCAGACCTCTCAGGTCATCTGGGACGGGTTACTACTAAACCATGACCCCCCAGACCTCTCAGGTCATTGGGACAGGTTGCTATACACTATGACCCCCCAGAACTCTCAGGTCATCTGGGACAGGTCTACTTCTGTCCCAGAGTCAGAACTAAACAGGGTGAAGCAGCTTTCAGTTTCTATGCTCCTCATATCTGGAATAAACTCCCAGAAACCTGCAGATCCGCTGCTACTCTCAGTTCTTTTAAATCAAGGCTGAAGACCTTCTTTTTGATGCTGCCTTTCTTTAAAGAATGCATTCTTTTAATTTCTTATGCTGCACTGTAACTTTTATTCTTGTTTATGTGTCCTAATGTTTCTATTTTGTTTTAACTGTCTATTCATGTGTGTTTATTAGTTTTAATGCTTATGATTTTTAACTGTTTGTACTTGTGTTTTATCTGTTTAACTGATTTTGTGTAAAGCACTTTGAATTGCCCTGTTGCTGAAATGTGCTCTACAAATAAAGCTGCCTTGCCTTGCCTTGCCTTTTAAAAAAAAATTACTACATTTAATTTGGTGATGCCTGCTGAAACAACATCCAAGTTTTATACATATAAACATGATTATAAGTGAACTTTAGAGGTGCTGATGGGAGGATTTTGTTACCTTTTGGAAACAGCCAGGCTAGCTGTTTCCCGCTGTTTTTCAGACCTTATGCTAAACCAAGCTGTCTACTGGCTTCAAATTGAATTGACAAATGCTGAGAGTGGTATTAACCTTCTCATCTAACTCTATAAAATAAATCTAATTCCTCTGATAAATGTCTATATCGCCCTCCCTCTCCGTCCTCTTTAGCTCCATCTGTACGACATAGAGAGCGGCGTTAAGACAACGCTGCTGAGTTTCTGCTCCTACGTCCAGTGGGTGCCTGGCAGTGACGTGGTGGTCGGCCAAAACAGGGGAAACCTCTGCATCTGGTACAGCATCGACAGCCCAGAGAGCATCACCATGTTCCCCATCAAGGTGAGGCTTTGTTCACTTTTTATGTGTGAGTGTGTATTTGTTTGTTCAGGTTACATCTTACATGACTGAAAAGTTTATAAAGTAGTATAAAACAGCGCTCATCTTGGCCTTTTTCATCGTTTCATTTGATCCTCTCTGCCTGCTAAGTTCCCACTGACTTTCAAACTCCACACTGCCAGTTTGTAGTCTCCAAGCCCACGTTGAAATAACCCTCCTTGGCATTACTATGCCATCGTCAGGGTTATTTTGTCAGAAAGGATGAAGCGCCTCCTCCAGAACCACAAAAGGCATTACGCAATTGTTTTTTTAGGCTGAGTAGTTCTCCTTATAATAAGTAAATAAACAGCGTTTCCGTTTATAAAACGGTTATTAGACCAAAACAACTTATTTCGCTCACTGATGCACTGGTGTTGTCATTAATAATAAAAACCAGGCAGAGAAAAATATTACATGGGTGCAGTTGGACAATTTATTTAATATTTTGCTAAATGCATCAATTATTACAGATAGTAAATGGACAAATAATTGCTGTGGTCCATTATTTAAAAAAAAGTTTAAATATTTGGTGGAAAAAGTATTTAGATCCTTAAGTTAAAAATACTAATACCACACTGGGAAGAGACTTCATAACAGAAGTTAAAGTCCTGCACTCAAACTGTTACTTAAGTACAAAGTATATACGTAACATTAGCAAAAAGGTGCTTAAAGTATCAAAAGTGAAAGTATTCAATGCAGAAAATGGCTCCTGCAAGTTTTATATATTACTATACATTTGATTATTATTACTGATGCATTAATGTGTAAGTATCATTTAACTGTGTAGTTGTTCAAAGTGGAGCTACTTGTAACTACTTTATATTCTGTTGAGTAGTTTAATCTATAACGGTGCATCAAGTTCTGTAAGCTGATCCTATCTTTTGTTTGTAAAATCTTTATCGGTAAAGTAATTAGTCAAATAAATGTAGCAGAGTTAAAAAGTACAATGTGTCCCTCTAAATTGTAGAAGTATAAAGTAACATAAAATGGAAACTTTACCACAAATTTGTTCTAAATGTGGGTCCTACTTAGTTCCAGACCACAACTCTCTAATTGAGATTTAAATTGGTTTCACTTCTCTTCGTCAGGGAGACATTGTGGATCTAGAAAGAGTCGACGGGAAGACCGACGTGATTGTGACGGAGGGCGTCAACACTGTGACGTACACGCTGGACGAAGGTCTCATTGAGTTTGGTACTGCAATTGATGATGGAGATTATGACAGGTAAATTCAGACTACTTAGACAGATAATAGACTAACAATCAAAAATCTAGATATTAAACATTCAGCCAAGCCATCACTGTCAATATTTTAATTATTATTATTATTATTATTCAGAATCCCATGGTATCAGCAGTTTTTGCAATCATTGTGGGGTTAAAAACCTTTACAGAGTTACTTTACAAAGTTTTCAGATTTTTTAAACAGAATAAAATCTGTGCAGACAAAACACAAGGCGTAACTCCACGTGGAGTGTATCAGAGTCGGCCTGTATGCAAATAGAAGGGAAAAGAAGGTTAAAGAATTGAAATATAATACATAAAAGGAAGATTATAAAGTTACAGGAAACCCAGATTTAAACAGAAGAAGTGCATGAAAATGTAACTAGTGCACTTCTCCCAGATTCTTTCAAATTGACTGACTTAGAGTCTCATGTAGGAGGTTATTCTGTCCATTACAAAGATTTCATAAACTCTGTGATATCATCACTGTTATTATTGTTGTGTTGAAGCTCCATCCGGCCTTCAAACGACTTGCTGCTTTTTGTGGGTCCGAGTCACAGTGACAGCAGGGCGAGCAGAAGAGGCCAGCTGTCCTTTTATCCAGCAGCTTCCTCAAGCTCTTCTTGAGGGTTTCCTCCGAGCTCCCAGGCCAGCTGGGCGGCATAGTCTCCTTAGTATGTCGGGATTTAAACACCTCCAAAGTGATGCTCTCAAATCGTTGTAACTGACCTCTCTCAGTTTCTAGGAGGAGCAGCAGCTGAACTCTTCACTCTGAACTTTGGTGACTTGTGTTAGTCCATCTGGTGAGAAATTGACCACAGATAAAACAGGGTACCTTGAAAGTGTTAAAATGCACTGAATTCAGTTTCTTCTAACAAAAAAGGGCCTTCAAACGTATTAAAAGGTCTTACATTTAATATAAAAAGTATGTAATATTTCCTCGTCCCTGCTGTGTAGGCACTGATTTGGATTACAACATTTTTTGTATGTGATGGCTGGCTGTAGAGATACATTTCAAACTTATATAAACTAAAAGTGGGATTGTTTTGCAGGTAGATTGTGCTTAGTGCTACAAAAACTAGGAAGCTCATCAGCTAAGAATGAATCAATTTTTGTGATAACTTCAATAATTGAATCCATTCATCAATTTTCTGCTGCTTCTTTGCTCCTATATATACTACTGGGAACTATTATCTCTACTTGTTTTCCATCATACGTTTTATACTTTATTATAATATTTATTAAAGTACACTCTCTGAGGTCTTAAATTTACCTTTCCGCTGAAACCCTGTAAGAGAACGAAGGCTAACAATGAAGGAGCTTTCTCTGTGATTTCACCGCTAGTGTAGTAAACTAGATCATCTCCAGTTGGTGGCTTTGATTAGGGCTCTATTCATCTAAAGTCTTACCAAGAAGGCCAATGCCACAAGAGTAATTCAGTTCCCAACAGGACATGCTGGTAACCCTGCCACTGACTTTTTGTCTTTTTTTCGGTTCTTGTTTAACAACATTTGTGGGGTCCAAAAAACGGGAACACAGTATACTTCTGGGGTCCGGACAGCATTGTGGGGCCAAAATGCTGGACCCCACAACTTTAAAGGACTGTTTGAGGGTTAAGACTTGGTTTTAGAGTTTTAGCATTAGAGTTAGAATTAGGTCATAGTTAGTGTGAGGATAAGAGCTATCGTTAGGCACTTAGTTTTGATGGTTAAGTTTAGGGTAAGGGGCCAGGGAATGCATTATCCAATCCACTTTATTTATATAGCACGATTTTCACAAACACAAGGTATCCAAAGTGCTGCACAAAAAGATAATACAGAATAAATAAATAGAAAACACAATAAGTAGATCTGGCTGAAGACTGCTGAGAAGTGAGCAGCAGTGGAAGGGTTAATAACTCAATGATGGGTCCCCACAAAGATTGTGTGTTTGTGTGTGTGTGTGTTCAGAGCTACAACGTTCCTTGAGACTCTGGAGATGTCACCAGAGACTGAAGCCATGTGGAAGACTCTCAGCAAGCTGGCTCTAGAGGCTCACCAGCTGCACATCGCAGAAAGGTCAGCAAGACACACACACAACCTTGCAAGTTAATGTCCGTATCTCTGAGCCAATTACATTCTTTATCAGTCTTCATTGTAAGTGAAACTTACTTATCTTGGTAACAGAAGAGAAAGGAGACAACAAGGGCACCCTGGAATAAAAAGCACACTTTTGGACACATAGATAAATACACACACACATACACATACACATACACACATACACATACACACACACAGCAGAAGACTGTGTCCCTGTCTGACCTCCCTCTCTAACTTCATTAATTATCAAAGACATTTTTTAATCATAAGCATTCTCTCTCTCTCTCTCTCTCTCTTTCTCTCTCTCCCCTTCCCCTCCCTCCATCTTTATCTTTATCTCTGTTTGGAGAAACTTTCCAATTTGAATTCTCTGTCATTAATAATGCATATGCTGTTCGTTAGGCATCGGCTTGATTTGCATAAATCATGAAATCTGTGGAAGAAACATTTTCGTCTGGAATGCATAATGTTAATGAGGGAGGGAGGAAAGAGAGAACGAGTCAGACAGAAGGACTTTTTACTTTTAAAACTTTTTTTTCTTCTTTCATGACTTGTTCATTAATCTGATGCAACTGTTCAGAGAGAGTTGGTAATAAAGTGGCCAAATGCTTAGATGTGCCTTTTTTATTCTCAGCCCATTTAGACCGCAGAGTATCTAAAGGCTAATTAGACAAAAGTCCTCATTTATCTCAGTTCATTAAGTGAACAGCTTTTCAAAGCTTTGACCAGCTGATATTCCCCTCTACCTTTTCTCCACTGAATGTTTCTTTCTGGGTTTTGTCTTTCTTTCTCTATAACTTACATGCTTGCCCTCTTTTTGTTTTTCTTTATCATTTTTAGGTGTTTTGCTGCATTGGGGGACGTCTCAACAGTGCGTTTCCTCCACAAAACAAACCAGATCGCTGACAAAGTTTCACAGGAAATGGTGTGTTTTATATCCGCGCCGATAAAAGACACAATACATCTCCACACTGACTGCTTATACAACATATACAGAGTTTTGAGGGTTGTAGATACATATTTTTGGATTAAGTGATTAAATACCAGCAGAAGAAAATATATACTATACTGTATATATTATACCACTGGATTATAAAAATTGATGCATTAATCATTATCTCTTTAATCTTGCAGCCGGTAAAGATGGAGCTTATTTCACTTACCTCATATTCTGTCTGGTAGCTTAATTTATTAATAATACATTTATTTTTATTTTGTATCTGTATTTTAATCTGAATCCGCAAAGTAACAAGTGATCTGTGAAATATTTTTTCAAAAGTAAAAAAAAAATGCACCATTGCAATTCTTGATATGTCATAAAACTGATTTACATTTTGTCAACACAGTACAAACTGAGTGATCACAGCTGTGTGTGTGTGTGTGTGTGTGTGTGTGTGTGTGTGTGTGTGTGTGTGTCTCTCTCTTTTGAGCAGGGAGGAGATGGAACAGAGTTTTTCCAAGTCCAAGCCCACATGGCCATGCTGGATAAAAACTTTAAACTGGCTGAGATGCACCACTTGGAGCAGGTTGGTGACACGCCCTGTTGTGCCTCATAGAACCAAACCTTGTGTACACACTTAAAATATGCATATTTATATATCATAAGTGGAATTAATTACTGATGCATATTACAGTAAACCAAACACTCACACAGTGCTGCATGTTCAAACAACAGTTAATGTATTAAAAAAAAGTATTATACCATCTGTCTACCTGTGATCGGTCAAATAGTTTACTTATTAAGTAGAAGCCCACGCTTGAATTCTCCAGATCAGAAACTCTCAACAAAGAGAGTTAATCATATATGTATACACTTTATTACTTGCCGAAGCAACAATTGTAATTATGATTATATATTTGAGTCCAATGTCATAATTGTTTTGTTTCTGCAGAATTCCATTGATGAAGCGATAGAGATGTACCAGGAGCTCCACATGTGGGACGACTGCATCGCTGTGGCTGAAGCCAAGGTAGCAGACAGACTAAATGTATACTCTGTTTGTTGTTGTTGTTTTACCTGAGGGAGATTTGCTGTTGCTCTCTGTTGCTGTTGTAACCTTTTCTGTGGTGCAGTAATTTAGCCAGTTTTCTAGGTTTTCGAAACATAATAAGATAATTCTTGAATACTGTTCTACAAACGTTCTCAGTGCAGACTTGATCCCTGATAAACTAAAGGACAAAATAACTGAGCTTGGATCTGTGCACAGTTTTGATATGACCGGTAGATCCCCAACATAATACTAGATGTCTAAAACACATCAGGGAACCTTTAACTGCGACTTATAAAAATATAGCTCTAACTAACAGTGAATCTGTTGATTACCGATATATCAGATAATGGCCTAATATATCTTCCCAGAGCCCAAGCTAACATCTTTTACAGCTTATTTCCAATTAACAGACCAAAATCTAAAGATAATAAATGAACGATCATATTTTTAACAATGAAACACAGCAAACTATAGTGAACATTTTGCTAAAGAAATGGCTTTAAGATTAAAAGATTTGGAAAGTTTTTGTCAATTTATTTTCAATTTATTTTCTCTCAGTCGACTTATTGTTTCAACACTAGATTTAAACCTACGTCCAACGTAGAAACAACCCCACTCTCAACCCAGAATGACTCTCTTAGGGCCACCCGGAGCTGGACAGCCTGCGTGGGAACTATTACCAGTGGTTAACAGAGACGGGTCAGGACGAGAAGGCCGGTGAGGTGAAGGAGAGCGAGGGAGACCTCCAGGGTGCCATCAATCTCTATCTGAAGGCTGGACTGCCGGCTAAAGCCGCCCGACTGGCCATCAGCCATCCGGAGATCACCAACAACAGCGACACTGTCAGCCGCATCGCCGCCAGTCTCATCAAGGGAGAGTTTTATGAGAGAGTGAGTGGACTGTCCCCATCGAACTATCTCTGTCTGTCTTGTTTATTGTAGAATTGATCACAGCGGTCTATACTGGGATCCTATTCTTTCACCTCATCTTCCTCTCCTCTCCTAACACGTGCCAGGAGAGGAGAGGAGAGGTATCAACAGAGGAACTTTTTTTTTTTCTTTAGTTTTTTTCAGTATTGCACTCTGTCTCCCTCCATCTGTCGGTTATTTGTGTGTGTCTCTTTTTGTGGCCGTTTGTCTGAGAACTCAATTCTCCTCCTCGAGCCATCTGTGTACAGTATATGTAACAGGTGGGGAAGATAGATGGAAAGAGAGAAAAAAAAAATGTGTTGCTGTATCCTGATGGTGTAGGGTTTCATTAATTTAATTGTTTGAATGTCGATATGGATGCTCGTAATGTGTGATTTTAATTTGCGGGAGCCAATATGTCCTGCCGACATTCTGTATATTTCGTGTTTCTTGCTAGGTTAGAAAAGTCTCTGAATTAGCATTTAAACTGGAGCTTGGCAATATATCGATTTTATATTGAGATATGAGTCTAGATATTGTCTTAGATTTTGGATATCATAATATGGCATGAGCATTGTCTTTTCCTGGTTCTAAAGGCTAAATCACAGTAATGTGATGTCATTTTCTGAACTTACTAGACTGTTGTAGCAGTTCTATTATTTTCCTTTAACCACTTAGTCACTATATCCACATTACTGATGATTAGTTATCAAAATCTCATTGTGTAAATATTTTGTGAAAGCACCAATAGTCAACACTACAATATCGTTGCGGTATTGATATTGAGGTATTTGGTCAAAAATATGGTGATATTTGATTTTCTCCATATCGCCCAGCCCTAATTTAAACCTTTGGACAAGAAAACACTTGACTAAAACTAATGAAGCTTGGGTGTCCACATACTTTTGCTATATAGTTAACATTCCTAATAATCCTGAAAAACCTGACTCAACCTTACATATCACTTTGTCTTAATAAACTGACGTTCTCTATGTCCTCCCTGACCAGGCAGGAGATCTGTATGAGAAGATCAGAAACAACCAGAGAGCTTTGGAGTGCTACTGCAAAGGTGGTGCCTTCAGGAAAGGTAAATCAATGACATAGAGACATGCTTAACCTACATTTTCATCTGTTTGGTGATTTTTAGTTACGCTAGCAGAATGGCTCTAGGCAGGATCATGGTCAGTTCTCTACTTTAGTCCAGACTGAAATGTCTCAACAACTATTTGATTGATTGACACAAAATTTGGTTCAAACACTCATGACTCCCAGAGGGGGAATCCTAATGAATTTTTTGATCCTCGGACATTTCTTCTACTGGAGAGTGAGTGAAATGGCTCAACAACAGGTTGTCATCAAATTTGCTGCACACATTCATGTCCCCATAAGTAACATGCTAAATTAACATGGTGAACATGGTAAACATCTGCTTAACATCCGCATGTTTTTGAATTGTCACTGTGAGCATGTTAGCATGCTGATGTTAGCAAGTGCTTCTGGCATGGCTGTACACTCTGTACTCTTGTTTTAACATTTCATATAAGCACAAAAGGTACAGGTAATAGAAGAAAGTGTAGGTATATAGTAGATGTACAGTATATTAAATAAAGTTTCTGCCTCCTGTAGCGGTGGAGCTGGCTCGCCTTACCTTCCCTGCTGAGGTGGTGAAACTGGAGGAGGCCTGGGGAGACTACCTCGTCCAGCAGAAACAGATGGACGCCGCCATCAACCACTTCATTGAAGCAGGGTATGTAGTGAAGAGACAAATATTTCGGCAGATGGAGAGAAGTAGAGATGACACATAAAAATAAAAATAAATCCAACAGAGATGGCCAATAGTTCTTTAAATCATCACCAGGACCATAATAGATTTCTTTAAACATGATTATATCCCCCCCAAAATACCAAATAAGGACAGGTAATCAGTGCCCAGATCTTTATTCTTTTCTAGGTTGAAAAAGCATCTGAAACCAAATTTTGACTGCAGGAAGCTTAAGCTCTTCACAGAAACTACGGATCCTGCCAATAAAGTTTAAATCTGTGCCTTTAAATTTGTTTTGTTTAACTTAAATCCTAACCAAAGTTAATTTACTTTGAATTTGGCTGTGTTAATGGAGCAACAAAATTAGTGTCTACACACATAATCTACATTTCAGAGTTGATGCTTATTTCATTAAACTATATGGACACACTGTACACTAAAAGTCTGTCTATTGTCTCTCTCCGGTCCGCTCACCGTTAGCTGCTCACTTAAAGCCATTGAGGCGGCCATCGCGGCTCGTCAGTGGAAGAAAGCCGTCCACATCCTGGAGTTACAGGAGGACTCATCAGCAGGGAAATACTACGTGAAGATAGCTCAGCACTACGCCTCCATGCAGGACTATGAGGTGAGAGAGGAGGGATGGTATGATATACGGTTGGGGGAGTCTATAGAAACGTTTTTTCTGCTCACCAAGAGGGCAGATGTTTTTGTGCAGTGATGTGTAATAAATCAGCCGTTAGGATGAAACTAAATGTCCTCAGCAAGTTGTAAAATGACCAAAGGGACCAGATATTTGTTAAATTGGATGTGTTAGGTGGACTCCAAATGATGAATGCTAAAGTTCTGTGTCTGCTGGATGTGTGAGCAGGTCACTATTTGCAAGACAAGTACAGTATATAAGTACCGGCAATCTAACTTCTCTTAATAGACGTCACTTTATAAAGATGCTGTATGTACAAGCCTACATGCGGATACATTTGGCTCTGTGGTTAGGTGAGCACCTGAGCTCCGTTTTTCCGCCTGAACACAACACCGGACAGTGAGATGGAAGCAGCGAGAAGATGAAGTGGGCAGTGAGATTTTTCCACCTGCAATTTATTTCTGCATCTCTCAGGGATACACACACACACACACACACACACACACACA
>NC_045750.1:2193394-2194983 GCF_008692095.1 Etheostoma spectabile | reverse complement strand
CACACACACACACACACACACACACACACAGAATTGAAAAAGGAGAAGAGAAAGAGAAGTCTGTTATAGATGCAAAGAACAGATAAAAGGAAGAGAGATGGTGATGATGGTGGTGGTGAGACGCAGTGTGCTCTGCTTATTCTGATGAGCTCAGCTGAGCCAAACAGCCTCCACAGACTGCCAGCCTCTGAAAATAGCAGGCCATTTCTGTCTGTTTGCTCTATGGGCACATTCACAGAAAGTAATTAAGATAACAAGCTCTTTGCTTTCCAACTTGTGAAAGTTGCAGGAAAGTATAACTCAGTGCAAACTAAAACAATGAAGGAGGCTCACACCTGGGATTTCAATACATAAATTATCACGAAAAAAAAACAATTGACTAAACGGTTTTTAATCAGAACAAACCAGCACATACAATTATCAGTGTTAGAACAGGTACAAAAAATACCATTTACCTTTTATGTAGAAAAAAATCTATTCACATTGAAGTGATGGATGTTTCCATTTTCCTTCTCCCCAATAGTTCCTAAATTTTTACGTTAACAGTTACACACTATTGCAACACATTGCACTATTCTTTGTTGTTATCAATACAGCTAGGCGTTCCTATTTGTGTTTTATAAGTGTTTTTCCTGTTTTCCCTGCAGGAATGCCATTGTTATAGAATATGTGGATATGCCAGAAGGTTAAGAGGATGTCAAACATCCAATAATGTAATCATTTCCTGGAAATGTAATAAAATCTGCACTTATCCTGATCGAAAAAACTGATTATGTAATCATTTTAACAGATAATGTAAAAAAAAGTATGTAGTTTTCCTTGGAAATGTAACGTGTGAAAGTATTCAAGGTGTACAATAATAGTACTGAAAAAGCACATTTCACACTGATTTCACGTTTGGAAACATAAACTTTCAGCTCTGTGTGTTGTTTTTTTTATAATTTATTTTTATAACAAATGGCATGTGGAATGGTGTTATCAGGCAAAGATGTATTCAACTAAAATCCGTACCAGTGGGTATTGAACCCATGCTGTTTGGTTGTTGTGTGAGCGTCGTCCATTAGACCGGAGTGGATCTTAGATTAGACGCCATCAGAAGACGGCTGACGTTACACAAGCGAGCGATGAAGGCAAAACAGCCGATTCAATCAACCTGAAATGTACTTTTTATTGAATTTTTTATGACAGAATCAGTCAGGGCATTTTATTACTTCATTGGGTTTTATTACATTTTTGATCAGGTAAAGTGCAAATTTTTATTACCTTTTCTGGAAATCATTACATTATTAGAGTGCTACAGGGTTTTTATTTTCAAGTGTGCACCCCCAGAATAATGTATATGAGTTTATATGTGAAGAGCTTGTGATATTTAGATTGTATTTTATATTTTTGGTGTGTATTTTGTGTGTTAATGGCCTGTAGGTGGCAGAGCAACTGTTTGTGAAAGGAGGTCAAATCAAAGATGCTATAGACATGCACACTACAGCAGGACGCTGGGAAGAAGCTCATAAGGTCAGTATGCACACAAACTACACAAGTAAGTATGTGTGTATGTATGTACTACCTTTAAATCCATTGTTATACTGCTC
>NC_045750.1:2193259-2193384 GCF_008692095.1 Etheostoma spectabile | reverse complement strand
ACTTATTATATATATCTATCTGTAAAAATTCTCTTTATGTTAATAGCCATCTGTATATATATTCATACTATATATCCACCTGTAAATCTTGTACACACGACTTGTTATCTATATATTATATTCAT
>NC_045750.1:2193141-2193249 GCF_008692095.1 Etheostoma spectabile | reverse complement strand
TATCTGTAAAATTCTGTTTATAATATTATTAATTTCTATATTTATTCAGTAAATATCCATCCTGCACTTATGAAACCATTGTATATCCTGCACTTACTGCTATTGCAC
>NC_045750.1:2183018-2193131 GCF_008692095.1 Etheostoma spectabile | reverse complement strand
CCCAAACTGCATTTCGTTGCCTTGTACCTGTACCTGTGTAATGACAATAAAGTTCAATCTAATCTAATCTAATCTAAAATAAATATGAACAGTATGCACTATTGTTGCAAATATAATAAATTTAAATTAAATGTTCCACTAATAAAGAACTTGTGACTAGGCTACAATGTATACAGTAGGTGTTTCATTTAATTTGGTGAACAACACTGAATAGATTATCTTTTTTTATGAAATTGGACTAGCTTTGAAACAGAGCAATTAAATAAAGCCATTTTTGTTCTTTCAGTTGGCGGTGGAGTGTATGACAGAGGAGGAGGTCATGGCTCTGTATCTCAGCAGAGCTCAGGAGCTGGAGAGAGATGGGAAATTCAAGGAGGCTGAGAGGTAAATGGAGATTTATTTATAATTTGTTGCATCATTGGCGGCTGGAAGCATGAAAAGGGAGTGAAGCTAAGCAACACGACAATGTTTGAGCTAATTACAGCGAGAAAAAAAATAATGAAAACCGTGTTTGGCTGTTACCAGGTGAAAATTTCAGAAACTGTTTTGAGCATCTGACCCAATTATGTCTTGACTTAAGTCTTTTGTCACTCACATTAGAAAAACAAAACCAGTTCACTTACTCTGTCTGTCTGTCTGTCTGTCTGTCTGTCTGTCTGTCTGTCTGTCTGTCTGTCTGTCTGTCTGTCTGTCTGTCTGTCTGTCTGTCAGGCTGTTTGCCACGGTAAAGCAGCCCGACCAGGCCATAACCATGTACAAGAAGAACCGGATGTTTGATGATGTTATTCGCCTGGTGGCCAAACATCACCCTGACCTGCTGACAGAGACCCACCTGCACCTGGCCAAGGTAAACCACAATAATGCAATCTTGATAGCAACAATTAAAAATTAAAAATACGAGAAAGTTTGTTGTGGCCAGTGCATGGTGTTTGCTCAATTTACTCACAAACTTTCTCATTTTGCAGCTAAACAGCACACTAAAATGTGTTTCTGAAATCATTTGAAGGGAGAAATAGGCAATGCAGTTAAGAATCTTAATTCTTATTTGATCAGTGCTGCCTAGTTTTACAGTTTGACTGCAGTTCACAAGCAGTGATTGACACTGCATTAGAGACTCCTCAGCTATGATTGTTTTTTCCCCTTATGACAGTAGGAGCACCAGTAGGAAGCAAATGCATATTTTATTCTATTTTTTTCAATTTTTTAACATATAATGTCAAGATATAGTGAATAATTGAGCAAATATGACAAAGTCACACACCCCCAGTTACATTCCACCACTGACCTTTTAGTTCTGTACAGTCGCTCTTAAACTTTATACAATTTATATCCAATAATGTTTCATCATTAAGTGTTTTTAATTTGCTTTTGTCGGCAGTTTTCCTTTTTGCTGACACAAACTAAAAAAAAAAGTACAACTGAAGGGACAGAAATTGATATTCTAAGTATGTTATGTTGATATGTACTCTGTACATGTTTCTTGTAGGAGTTGGAGGCTGAATCCAGGTTCTCAGAGGCAGAGTACCACTTCATTGAGGCTGAAGAGTGGAAAGCGGCTGTCCACATGTACCGAATCAACGATATGTGGGAGGATGCTTACAGGGTAGATACAGTCACATTTGCTTTGTTGGCTTGCAAGCTGTTAATCAAATTTGCATTGCATTTGCATAAATGTGTAGAGCTCTGTTGACCTGTCATTTTATATTTTGAACCCTAAAATCTCGTCCCACAGCAAATGTACTGTAGCAGTAGCCTTAATACATACTTTACTGAACTTCTATATCCAGCTTTGACTTGTTGGTGAAAGTTAAATAACACCATCGCTTAGGTGCTGGAATTGCTCCTGAGACTAGTTAAAGTAAGTAAATAAATTACATACAGATGAAATTGAGATTAGACACACAGTTTCAGTTCAAGAAGATTATTAAAGATTAAGGACACTAAGTAAATAATCTTCCGACGAACATCCAACTTTGATGCCCCCCCCCCGAGTGGAAGCATGAAAACAACAACAATGAGGCACACTGCACAGATCTATGTCACACTATGTCAACACTGTTCTCCAATCAAAGACTTATGCCACCAAAATAATTGAGAAGTTGCTAAAATTACATAAACACACGTAGTAGCTTGAATAAAGAACTTGAATTGAATTGATGAATACAAATGAAAGATATGAAATTTTGATATCGCTGTACTATATCGTTTTTTTTTGTCATTTTGCCAAATTATGAATCTAAATTTGATTTAACTTGTGTTATAAATATTTAACCTTTGTGGCGCTTCATTTTATTATAGTTTACTGGGTAACTTTTTACTTTGACCTAATATTAAACATTTAATAAATGGTGTATAAGCTATAACCTAGTTTATTATTAATGTGTGTAACCCCAACATATAACTTGTGGGTACCTATAATTGAAAGCTGCTGTAAAAACAGATTACAAATGACAATAAAGTATAACACAGATTCAATAATGTAAAATATGTACATTATGTCTACATAAATACTGCTAATTAATAAACACTTAAATGTTCTTATAGCTGCAGATAACACACTATAGTGTGTTATAAACCATTTATTGATATACAGCTTATGAATGCTAAACAGAAACAGGAGGTCTGATAGTAAATTGAGATTAGTCTTCATGGGCACAGACATTATTACAAGTGTTGACAGTGTTTATTGCCAATGCAGTTCAGGAGCACAGAGCAACTTTAGAGCGTCTATCGAATGTTTTCTCTGGGAATATCTGTGTGGGGAGAAAGTTAGGGAGCCACAGGACCCCTATAGCGATATATGTACAGGATACATTCACACACATATGTTATGTACTTGTTTCAGGTGGCTAAGAGCCACGGAGGTGCCGGTGCCCAGAAGCAGGTGGCCTACCTGTGGGCTCGGAGCCTGGGAGGAGAGGCGGCCGTCAAGCTGCTCAACAAGTTTGGCCTCCTGGAATACGCCATTGAGTTTGCTTCAAATAACTTGTGAGCTGCACCACAACACATCGACACATACAAACATACACTGTGATTCATTTTCATTTACTCACAGTCAAATGTGAGCGGTTTTAAATCTTTTTAAAAGATTGTATTAGTTTTACTGTGTGGCAGGGAAATCCCACATATGTAACCCCCACAAATGATTTGGATTTAAAAAAATGTCTGAGTCATGATAGTCAGCGTGTCCCAAAAAAAAGTGTGAACTGCTGTGAAAGTTTCTGAGTTAAATACAGTATATCTAGATGGAATTGTAGCCAATATGTGAAGCAGAATGTGTTCCTTCAGGATGTCCACCTGCTGGCTTTAATAAGCTCATACTAGTTACTTTTCAAGATGAATATTTATCCTACAGTCATTCATAGTATTGTGAAACCTGATTTATTTTCTTGCACTTTATTTACTCCCCAGCTCATTTGACTTTGCCTTTGATCTGGCTCGTCTTTCCTGTAAGGAAAAGATTCCTGAGATCCACCTCAAACATGCCATATACCTGGAAGATGAGGTAAACCTGTCACCGTCCTGCTGCACATAGCAACGCATCTGCTGTCTGAACCTTTTACACGATGGCATAGTTCTGTCCTTCATTCGTTTTGAAATTGCGGTCAGCATTTCCAAATAAGACCAAGCTCGTAAAAATGTGAATTTTCCTTTAGTGTGCAGACATTCTTAGATGTAAGGGTCTGCTTTTGTCAGACCTCTAAATTCCACATGACAGTTTTGTAACAATTTAACAAACAGTCCAACATAATTCTCTTATCAGTCTGGTAAATTTGATTGTTCACTAATAATCATTGTGCATTGCTCATACTCCCTGTCACTGAGAACGTTCTAGACTACATGACAATCAGAATCAGAAAAGGATTTTTTTGTCAAGACACCTGCAAGTTGCTTTGGTTCTTGGTGCATACATAAACTGTTTAACATTAAAAAATTAGTCTGTATCGAATAGTGCAGGATGTTCAAAAATGTTGAGGGATACGGAAATGTGATGTATAGAATTAGCAGAGGACAGGTATGTAGTCCAGAATGTAGGATCAAGAGTCAAAAGTACAACAACAATACAGTAGATAGTGCTGGTCCTGATATCCTGACTCTGTATTTCCTTCCAGGGTAAGTTTCCTGAGGCCGAGATTGAGTTCATCAAAGCAGGAAAACCCAAAGAAGCCGTGTTCATGTGGGTACATTTAGCTCCCTGGAGCTGATTAGGAGTTGTCAGAATTAGGGGTACATTTATATCTTCCTGCAGAAAGTGTTGGCATGTAATTAAGTACATTTACTTAAGTAAATTAGGGTACTTGTTTTTCCATTCTATGTAACTTAACCCTACATTTTCTGTGGGGAAATACTGTCACTTTGCATGTCCCATTCCTACACATGATTTTAACTTCCTTTTAAAAACTACTGTTTTTTTATATTGTTGTTTGACCGTCCGGTGTGTGTGTGTCTGTGTTAATATTTCCAGGTATGTCCACAATAAGGACTGGGCCAGTGCGCAGCGGGTGGCTGAGGGCCACGATCCAGAGAGTGTGTCTGAGGTCCTGGTCGGCCAAGCCAAGTTCTGCTTTGAACAGAAAGATTTCCAGAAGGCTGAAGCCTTCCTGCTACGAGCCCAGAGACCCGAACTCGCTGTCAAATATTACAAGGTAGCAAAACTAGCTTCAGAAAAAAAATAAGAAAAAGAGTTGCAAAATGTTGTAATAAAATATTTCTTTATTTTGCTGAAATTTGAAAGATATTTGTTTAAAACTACTGATCAACAATGCAGATTTTCGATTTTTAAATACAAATCATACACCTTAAACATCTCCTTTTTGGTCAGTTTTGCTTTAATGTATTCAATATTTGTGTTTGTCAGGATGCAGACATGTGGAGTGATGCCATGCGTATCTGTAAGGAATATCTCCCCAACAAGCTCTCCATGCTCCAAGAGGAGTACGAGATGGAGACCTCCAAGAAGGGAACCCAGTAAGATTAAAACCACAAAATTTAAGAAAGAAAATCCATTTCTTGTAATAGTCGTTTAAGGGCCGTCCACACCAAGAATGATAACAATAAACATAACGATGTGAGCATCCACGCTGCTGAGCGATAACGTTCTGCAAGCAGCGACGTCAAGCTCACGCTGCACACTGCAGCTTGTAATAATACATAATACAGCAGACATTGCTACGTACGATTACAGGAATGCCTGTAGTAATATCCTACGTATTTGTGAATTTGGCCACAACACTAATCTCACAGATTTTTAACAAAAAACATCCCAAAAGGCACCAAGTTACTCAGTTCACTCCAATATTTGTTTCAGGCAACATTAATGATAAAAAAGTACTAATATATGTAATATACAGAGCTGAAGGATCGTTGACGCACAAAGTGCTAACGTCACGCCACTGACCACCTGGGGGCAACAAATCTCTCCGCCGAGTCATCTTGTAAACTCAGATGGATTTTGATTGGCCGTCAGTGGTTTATCCTTCAACAAATCGCTCTTAAAGTGATCCCAACGAAATCGTGCTCCACTGTTTTGTCATAATAATCTTTAAAACTATACATGTATAGTTCCTGATATAGTTATCGTTCTTGGTGTGGACGACTCTTTATTCATTGTAGTCCAGAGAGCCTTAAAATGGTGATATAATTTATCTTTATTTGTTTTTTGTGCCCACATAACACAGCAATCTTGTTATAGATAATTTACTCAGAAATATAGATCAGAGGTTTGGTATTTGTGGGACATTGTTTTAAGAGTTTGGATTAGATCTTGTCAACCCGTTGTGTGATTAAGAAACCTCTTAAAAGCCAGAGGGACACCACAGAACCCACTATGAACATTTCACAGGCTCTCTCCATTCACCCACAAGTATAATCTATGCGCACAGAGTCAGTTTGATGCTTTATTAAAACACAGCTCATGTGTTATCCCAAATTGAAACTACCAACAAGGAATTGCTCATTAGCTGGCAGACCAGCAGCACTTTCCCTCTCTCTCTCTCTTATCCTCCTCCCATTGCTTCTCCCTCTTTAATGACTTGTGGGAGAAAAACATCAATAGTAACCCATGGAAACGAGCGAGGAAGCGAGGGTTAAAATGAGAAAACACTGAATTATTCCTGCAGAGTTTACAGCTCAGGCTTCAGATAAGTGCAGGGCTTCCTATTTTCTCATAGGCATCAGCAAATGATCGAATTTTAGTTTGAGACCTTTTCATATAATATAATTAAAACTAGACATAAGAAAGAGGGGAGAAATAAAAGGGTGAACTGGGGACATGATTTCCATGATGAAATTGTGTTGTGACCCAGCAAAAGCCATGTACTGTATTTGCAGCCCAACATAAGTGGAAAGAAATCACATTAACCCCTTTTGAAAAGACAGTGTTAAAAACTGGCATGTGGAACTTTTACATATAAATAAATGCCCGTTACATTCAAGCCTTTGCAGCTCAAACAAAGCTGATTTAAGCCTACCACCAACAGGGAAAGCACCTTATATTTCACTCTCTATTATACTAAAATTGTGTCGTCAGGTCAGGTTGTCAAACTGGAAAAAAGAGAGTAGGTTTATAGAGTAATCTTTGTTGATAATATGTTGGGCTTGTGTTAAGGTATCTTTCAGACATATTATACCTTTTTTGTAATTTATTTTTTATTTTTATAATTAAACAATAATTTGGTGGCCCCCCCCTGCCGTAACTCTGAGGACCCCCTAAGGGTCCCAAACCCCCTGTTGGAGATTGTTGCTGTAGTCTGTAAGTCAAAGCAAGATGATTTTGTTGTTGCTAATTAGCCCAGAGTCTGAAACTGAACCTCAAATGAAATCCATTGGTGACTCTGTGTGTGTGTTTGGTGTTTCAGGGGTGTGGAGGGTCTGCTGGAACAGGCCAAGGAGTGGGAGCAGTCAGGTGAACACTCCCGGGCCGTGGAGTGTTACCTGAAGGTGAAGGACGACTCCAACCTAGCCCTGATGGAGAAGTGCTGGATGAAGGTAAACGATAGCCTCCCTTCTTTATTGTCATACAGGGCTGAGGATTAATCACTGAGTACCTTCATTATCAGTTAATCGTTTAAGACCGGGGTTCTCAACCTCGTGGTCTAGGTAAGTCTGAGGGGTCGTCAAATAATTTACAGGACAAGATTTACAGTACAAGAAAACAGGTCAGACTGTCTAGTTACTCAACATGATGTCATGAGTTCAGGTAAACATCCATGCCGACTTTCCAAGTGCCAAGTGGCGTGTCATCTGTACGCATTTTGAGCTATCCACGTGTATGTCTACGCTGTATACAGCGGGTGTAAACATACACGCCACTTGCCATGTTATCGCGAGAAGAAAGCCATTGTTGAGTTTAGGAAACGTGACTGGGTTGGGTTTAAGAAAAGAAGAACCGGTTGGGTTTAGTAAAAAAAGAAACCGGCCTAAATTCACACGCCATTGCAAGTTAATGTAAGTCAAACAGCATTGATAAAGACGCTAAAAAGCGAGTATGCGTCATGATAACACGCCAATAATGGCATAGAAATTGGTGTGTCATACATACGCCATTTCATGAGCTCAGTCTGAGTTACTTGATCATTTTCTCTCCTCAGGCCATAAAAGATTATTAACAAATAAAAAAGAATCAAGTCATTTTCCAAGTAAAAATCCCAAAACGTTAGTAGAAAATCCATGTAAAACTCATACATCTTTTCATTTCATGAGATCAACTATAGACTATATTAATAGACAGCGCAAGTGTGACGTCACCCATTGGTTTGTGGAGATCTGCTATCCGTCGTTGAGTTTGCCGTTACGGGCGCAGCCGTCCTGGTTGCAGATTTTTGGCGAGAGGGAGGAGTGAGGGAGGAGCCCTTACACTCAACGTTACGATACACACTTTCCCTGGCAATCACATCATAGCCACACCCTAAAACACCCCCTGCTTTATCGCCGATTTTAATATCAATGTGACCATAATTTAAAAAATTAACATCGATCTGTGTTGCAGAAGACTCAAAACTAGCATCTGAGACCATAAACTCATTATGAAAATGTTTACTGAGGTAATAAATCAAGTGAGAAGCGGGTCACTTTCTCACAGACTCCTACAGAAACCTACGTCCTTATGCAACCGCACGTGTCGCCCTCTGCTGGAGTTAAGATAGAAAGCAGGGTTAAGGCACTTCGGCGGTTGCAGCACTTTGTTGAACCGGATGCTTTGTCCATTAATAGTAACAGTCAACGAGGAGAACACAGACTGGGCACTAAAACCACATTGACAGTGTCTACAACAGAAACAAAAAAGCAGTTTAATTTCACCAATTAGCTTCTTTCACATTCAATATCGTAGTGGATGGATGGTAGTGGTAGCCAACATAAGAAGAGGAAAGGTCACAATGGCAACAACATAAATAGATTTCCTTCCAGGGCTTCACAGTAATTATTGTGTGTTATTGATTGAAGGGCTATGGAGACCAGATCAGTTGAAATTTGAATGGTTTGGTCTTGTGGTGCTGCTGAAAAGAAAGGTCTCAGGGTCTCAGATCGATAGTTGGGAGTTTGATTAGCCACTGTGAGAAAAAGAAAGACAGTGTGTGTGCTCAGGTGAGAATTGAAAGTTATTCTGATTTGGTTAGAGGTAAGGGTCCAAGGGTTGACACAATCAATATGTGGCTTTGAAAGTGTGTTTTTATTTGTTGGTGTGTCTCCAGGCAGCAGAGTTGTCCATCAAGTTCCTCAGTGGTGATCGAGCGGTGGAGGTCATCCAGGTGGTCGGACCACGACTCACAAAGCTGAGGAAGTACAACGCTGTGGGTGCACACACACACACACACACACACACACACACACACACACACACACACATGCAATTACACACTTACACCAAGGTTTTCCCTACCATTATAAAGCATAGGTGCAGCACCCAAGCCGTTTTTGGCACCACCTAAGTCAAATCAATGTGAGCTTCAAAACCAACTAAATTATTTTTTTTGTAGTTGGTCCCCACCGGACTTATTTAGCAAGTTTTGTCTTCATCAGTTTTATTTATTTATTATCTGCTCTAGGTTTTCCAATGTTTGACACATATATGGTGATATTAATGTTACAAAATTATAGGAAATCACACTTTTTTTAAATTGAAAAAAAAACACACAATATCTTGGCGCAAAAGAAATCTACACCTTGTTTAAACCTGTTAAATAAAAAGAACCAAATGAGTATTTAACTTAATAACTTGGATGAGTCAGCTTCAGTTTTTAGTGTTTTTAATTTTCTCTTTTTTCTCCTGTTGTGTTGTTTAAGGCGGCTGAGCTCTACCTAAACATGAATCTCATCAAAGAGGCAATCAATGTCTTTATTGAGGGCGAAGAGTGGAACAAAGCCAAGAGAGTCGCCAAGGAGCTGGAGCCGAGGTTTAAAGACACATTCACAATCAGTGTGATACCACCTCACTTAAACATACTTATAACCTCTTAAAAGTATATGAAAATTCAGAATAACTGGAGTTACCTTGTAATGTCTTTGCCCTGTATGTCATTACTTCGATCTCTTTGGCAGGTACGAGGACTATGTGGACCAGAAATACAAAGAGCACCTTAAGAACCAAGGCAAAGTGGACTCTGTACGTATAATTACACACTAATGCCCACTGGATCTAACACATATGATCTTGATCTAATATATCTGAGTCTGATTAGGACAAAGTCCGCTATCAGCAGAATAGTAGAGCTCCTTTACTCACTCATCAAATTGCACAGGATTAAATCAATCAGAAATATGTATAAAAGAAACAGAGAAATGCATCTTTCACCCATTTCATCCCTGTAGTAAAATCCCATTTAAGGCTACCACAGAGCAAGAAGTGTGTTGTGTACATTTCATTGAGATTACTTTACAGAATTTCTGGTTGTTCAAGTCCTCACAAAGCAAATAATTCTGTTCATTTGGATCTGCCAGTGTGTAAAAGTTGTAAAGTCTACTTTGTACTTTAAACAAGCAAGATAGAAAAAGATAAGACAAAAAACTTGAGGACTTTAAATGGTCTATGGACTATCATGTTCTTGTTTATGAAACTGAAGAGCATTTGTGTGTGTGTGTGTGTGTGTGTGTGTGTGTGTGTGTGTGTGTGTGTGT
>NC_045750.1:2173699-2182994 GCF_008692095.1 Etheostoma spectabile | reverse complement strand
GTGTGTGTGTGTGTGTGTGTGTGTGTGTGTGTGTGTGTGTGTGTGTGTGTTAGCTGGTGGGCGTGGATGTCATGGCAGCTCTGGACATGTATGCAGAGAGAGGCCAGTGGGAGAAATGTCTGGAGACAGCATCTAAACAGGTACTGAACACATAATCAACCTTACTCTAAAAGGTGTGATGTGAAGTTTAGATTACAGACAAAGAATTCAGTTTAAAAGAATCTTTACAGCAGAGAAGTTAGGAACATGTACAGTATATGGGGCAAATTAACAAGTAATGCTTACTGTAACCTAAACTTCCATTAGTAGCTCAGTAAAACTGCATGTATGTGAAGATATATCATATTGTCAGTGCTCCTAATCATGCCTGTTGTGTTTTTTAAGAACTTTAAGATCCTCCATAAGTACATCGCTCTGTACGCTACACACCTCATCAAGGAGGAAGACGCTCCAAAGGCTCTGCAGCTCTACATACAGCACGGAGCACCCCCTAACCCTCAGGTACTGTACACACACATTTAACTCCTTATTCACAGGTGATCCAAAATGAAAATCTGTTTTTCTGCTTGGGGTGGAGATGTGTTGATATTCTGAGTTTTATTTCAATTTTCTTAATTTGTTAGGATGCAGAAAAGTCTGCATCTGCAGATTCTGTGTGGCCTTGCTTATTAAGTTGGTCTGTTTTGCTGCTAGATCTGCCTGATCTCGTTAGGGTTTCTCATGAACATGTGCTTGAGAACATGTCAGCCTACCTTCATGAAGACCACTAAAGTCATTCAATTTTAAATAGTATGGATAATCTTGTCTTATCTAGTCTTGTACAGACATTTACTGCTGAAATTACTGAATCAACCCCTATAAGTGTCAGACCACCTGAATGAAACAAGACAGATATCCACAAAAATCAACATAATTAACATACATTGTGTGTGACGTTAGAATAAAACAAACAAAATATTCTCTTTTTGAAAAAATATGGCAAAAAATCACCCAGTTTACTCTGTTTTTGGACGCAAATCTGGCTTTTCAGGCTTTCACTTGTAAAGCTACAACCACACTGTAAAATGTCATACATCTCTTGTTTACTGGACTGTTTACCTTTTTATTCACAGAACTTTAACATCTACAAGCGCCTGTTCCTGGACCTGATTAACCTTCCTGCCACTGATGGTCCAGAGTGTTACCGGATGTGGGCCGACCTCCGTAATTTCCTGCTGCAGCTGGTAAATCACAACGACGTCTAGTTTAGACCATTTAGGCTGAAAAGAATCGCCTAAGGCGGAGTGGACAGCAAAATGGGTTAATTCCTGTAATTCTCTGATATATGATGCAACTTTCCTGATATTCTCTTAACTTTAATTCCACTTGTGATGTCTGTGTCGTGTGGGATTTCAGTGCGAGAACATGTCCAGGTCGGCCGAGGCCAACTCTCCCGCTCACGAGGACTTTGAGCAGTTACTGCTGATTGCTCACTACTACGCCACGCGATCCGCAACGAGGGGAGTCCCCCAGCTGGTACGTAAAACACAGAAACACTCAGAGAGGATCACAGAAGGCTTTCATTTTTTAACATTTTACCCGCCTAGATATTAAAAGGTAATAGATTTCAGATTTCAAATTTGGGGCTAATTTCACATGTGTGCGAATTAACAGTAGAAAGAAAATAAGCTTTCCTTCTTGAATGGGATTTTTTATTTGATTTGTTTCTTGTGTAAAGCGGCTACCGCATGTTAATGAAGCTGCAGGGAACAATAAACCTTTTGATAGATCATTTTTCTTTTTTATACTAGAGTGTAACTCGTTACTTTTCCCTCCACAGTCAGAAGTGACAGTTTGACAGTCTGTGTCCATCTGTGTTTTCAGGTCAGTATCTCAGCCAAGCTGGCGGTGTCTCTGTTGCGTCACACCGAGCTCGTTCCTGCAGACAAGGCTTTCTACGAGGCCGGCCTGGCCTGCAGGGTGAGTCCACTAATGAGGGAGCAAGAAAAGGTAGTTCTTCCACTTAAGATAGAGTCTCAAAAAAATGCAACACTTTTTAAGTGCATTTTAAAATGTCATGATTTACGTGTATATTCTGGGACTTCCATGACAAAAGGCAAACCTAGAATTCAGTTTTTACATTGACCGTTGAAATGAATGACCTTTGAAAAGCAAAGAATAATATCAAATATATTCTGCATTTCTCTGGGGTCCATTAGTTTTCTTCTCTCTGGACAGTAGTGTTTTGTTTTTAATGGATTTTAAGGTGGGAATCGGACAGTGTAGGCCTTTTGGGGAGCACCTTTAACATATATATGAAACATTTGTTCTACAAACCATCCCAAATTCCTCTGACTAATACATGAACCTGTGTAACTTTTTATAACCTGGCAGGCTGTTGGCTGGGAGAACATGGCCTTCATCTTCCTTAATCACTTTCTGGATCTGTGTGATGTGAGTAAACTAGCACAACTGTAGGATAAAATCTGCCTACAAATCTAGCTACTTTTTACAATATGTCCTATGAAGTAAAAGATCCAGTATTTTATAAATATCAAACATCATTTCCAACACCATTATGTATGTATGACCATGATTTCTGTCTCCAGGCGATTGACGAGGGGACGCTGGACGCTCTGGACCACTCCGACTTCCTGGACACCGACATTCCCTTTGAGGTTCCCGTTCCCACCAAACTCTGTGTCACCGTAAGACATCCTTCTACCAAACACACGGCGAAACACTGGACACGCTGTGGTCAGACTGATAACAGGGGACAATATTTATATTGGTGCTGTCTTATAAGTCAGATCTGGGGGAGATTATATTAAATGGAGCTTTAACAATAATATATAATGTAGGAAATAATAATGGAACAGTGGTAGGTAAGCGTGGACCAAATCTGTCCCTTTGACTAAAGGTGTGTGTGTGTGTGTGTGTGTGTGTGTGTGTGGGGGGTGTGTGTGTGTGTGGTGTGTGTGGGGGGGTTGGTATGTGTGTGTGTGTGTGTGTGTGTGTGTGTGTGTGTGTGTGTGTGTGTGTGTGTGTGTGTGTGTGTGTGTGTGTGTGTGTGTGTTTACAGGACGCCCAGCGGAGGAGATCCGTGACTGGGTGCTGATGGTGTCCATGGACAATGGTTGGAGCAAGTTCTGCCGCGTGACGAGAGGAACTCATAGAAGCCTCGCTGGTGGCCCCACACGGCCTCCGCTCTCTGCCCTGTGTTCTTATGGTAACACACACACACACACACACACAACACACACACACACACACACTTATCAACTGGGGAATTCAAAACTGAAAAGAGGAAAAATAACAAGAAAATCAAAGAGGAAAAACATCTTTGTGAAAAATTATATGAATCAACGTCCAAAAATCTATTCCAGGTGAGAAAATACATGTCCTTTTGTTATCTAAAGTTTTCATTGTTTATCTTTTGATTGATAAAAAGCACTCTCTAATGAGTCTCAGTTGACTTAAAATGAGCAGTGGTATAGTGACATAGTTATTTGCTTGACAAAAACTTCCAGTAGGTCAGATATAGTACCCTCCTAACAAAAATATCTCAAGAAATTTTCTTTTCTAGATGTGCTTTTACCTTAAAAATCTTAATGTTAAGCACAGGATTCATTTTGAATTTAAAGTAAATATATATATATATATATATATATTATATAATATATAATATATATATTAAATAAATAATAAATATATAGATATAAAGTATTGATACCATCACTTGGCTGCTAGTGTTGATTACCCAGTTTGCTGCTTGAATGTATGCACACACACACACACACACACACACACACACACACACATACAGTATAGTCTCTCACTCTATGGTGTTCCTGCTCCAGGCTACCCCGTGCTGAGGGATAAGATTGAGTTCTCGCCTGTGGGGAAAGCAGCCAACAAGAAAGACTGGAACCAATTCCTCGTGGCCACAAAGGTAAGACGCACAAAAAACATCCAGCGGTGGACCGTCATTAAGTACATTGACTCAATACTTAAGTACAAATTTGAGGTACTTACTTGGCTTGAGTCATTTGTTTTCATGCCACTTTCTACTTCTATTTCACTAGATCTCACAGTTCCAGCTTCTCAAATGTGAAGATTTGTTGACTTCTTAATAACCTCCATTTATTTGTAATATTTGTTTGGGTGTGGACTGTTGGTTGAACAAAACAAACATTGTAAAGGTTTCACTTTGGGCTCTGGGTAATTGGGATGATATTCCTCAACACTTTAGTTATTAATAATCATTAGTTAATAGTTCAGAATGAGCTCTACCTAAACTAACTACAACAGTAAAATCCTGGTTTTACATGACTGCATGAGTAAAAATTATCTAATGTGTTTAATATGGAATTGCATAACAGTCATTTTTCTGCATTGAGTTCTTTTACTTTATATACTTTCAGTACATTTCACCATTTATACTGACATACTTAATCACTATTTAATCCACTAAGCCACTATTTAATCCACTTTAAGATATTTAATCCACTTTTAACCTGTAACAGAGTACTTTTACAGTGTTTATTAGTTTTTTTTTTACTAAGGAAAAGGCTCCACGTTGTGTGATGTCTCGCTTACAAAAGCTGAACTTGTTTCCTGAGTTTCATCATCCCTCTCAACATCAACAGTGATTTTATGTTAAATCAGAAGAGATGACTTATCGCACCATCACTATCTGCACCTCTACAAGAAACACACACACACACACACACACACACACACACACCCTTATAGCTTCAGTGTGCAGCAGTGACTGCGCATGTTGAATCGGTTTTGTGATTGGTCGATGTTTGTGTCCATCTTCCCCTGCAGACCACTCACAGTTCAGAGTGTCAGGACGTCCTCAAGTTCATCAGCCAGTGGTGTGGCAGCCTGCCGGCATCTGGGTTCTCCTTCCACTGACACACACACACACACACACACGCACGCACACACACACACACACACACACACATACACACACGCACACACGCACGCACGCACACACATAGCTATTTCTCGTTTTGTTACACTCTTCCATTTTTGCTGCAAGATTTAAACTACTTCATTCATCCGTGTAGATCCTGTAGAAGATGACTTTTCTTTTTCTTTTTTCATTATTTTCTGCCACAAACAAGTCACATTGAAAGCAATTTAAATGAAAAAAGCCTTAAAATCAGCCTAATATTTAAATATGAGGAGTATTTGTGTAACTGGACCATGTTAACTCTTGCTTAGGACGATACAAACCCACACAAATTTAACAAAGTAATTTCCTAAAACCAGCTGGTCACTGGGTTCCAAACAGGAGTAAAATTTAAAGTGTGTGTGTGTGTGTGTGTGTGTGTGTGTGTGTGTGTGTGTGTGTGTGTGTGTGTGTGTGTGTGTGTGTGTGTGTGTGTGTGTGTGTGTGTGTGTGTGTGTGTGTGTGTGTGTGTGTGTTCATGGTCATGGTCATGGTCATAAAGGAACATGTCACCCAGTGCTCTATGGCGATGACGGGACACACAAACCTCCCGTTGACTTCCTGTGCTCGCACTTTATTTTTGTCCTCTGACTGGTCAGTTTATCCTGAGCCATCGCCATGGAAACACATTCCTCCACAATCTCCTGTATCATCTGTCTTTTCCTCTCCTCTTTTTCCCCTCATTAGAAGGACTTTCTCTCAGGACGGCATCGCTGAATAAAAGCCAAAGGTTTCCGTCAGATCTTAACAGATACTAGTTTTTACTCCAGCCGTAATACGTTCGACTGGACGCTACTCCGCGACAGTTTAAGGACTTTTTTTTAACGCGTGCGGTCTGAAACCAGCTGCGTATGTTTCTAAAGCTGGAATCTCTGGCAATGCGTTTTATTGTGTGTTTGATATGGAATGTATTTTGTTTAAAAAAGTCAAAATAAAGCATAGTTTTCAAGCATTCTTTTAATCCATTTTGATTGGTTTTGTTCAATTTTTTCACACTGTACCAGTTGTTCGTATGTTAGGATTAGGGTCGCAGCGGTAAACCGGTTTCATACCGTGTGAAGAGATTTCTCTCTTCACTTTTAAGATGGCTCAAGAGATGACACGGGACACCAAGCTACTTTGTACAAAGGGCAACCTGCTGGGCTGAACACCCAAGAGAGAGTCGCGCCGGGCAGTTCCTTGTTCCTTATTTATAGTTGATACAAACATAATAGTGTGTGAGTGTGTATCATGTGGTGGGGTATAGGTTGAAACACACAATAGTGTGTGTGTGTGTGTGTGTGTGTGTGTGTGTTGTGTGTGTGTGTGTGTGTGTGGTGTGGTGGTGGTGTGTGTGTGTGTGTGTGTGTGGTGTGGGGTGTGTGGTGTGTGTGTGTGTGTGTGTGTGTGTGTGTGTGTGTGTGTGGTTGGGCCTCCTCTGTGGTTAGTGAGATACATGTTTCAATAAGAGAACGTGAGATACATGTTCAACAAAAAGACATCTTGTGAAATGCTTGCATAAGCTTTATGAGAACAGAGTGTGACAATCACCCATATATCGCTACACAGCCAAGCAGTTGAATATAGTACATCGAATAAATCTTATAACATACTGGTATCCGAAGGGACAATGTAACTAATAATAATAATAATCATCGTATAAACCATACTGTGATACCATGAAACCGTCATGCCGTTGCAACCCTCAGGAAACTTGAGTGATATTTTAAGTCTCATTTCTTATATTGAGCTCAGTAAGAAAAAATATTGATAAATCGTCTTCTCAAATTCCAAATTATTTCCTTAAATTACTTTAATGTTAATTATCAGTTCACTCAGGAAACTCATTTATTCCCTCAATCTAGAAACCTAGTACCATTGAAGTAAAACTGTATTTCACGTCAGAACACACACAAAAATCCCACAGTAATTATTTTGAGATATTTTTATTAACAAACAACATTGCAGGATATATACATTCAGAACAAATATTTCTTTTCTTTTGTTGCTTCCTCATCCCACAAGGACGTCACACGCTGTCATGCTAGCAGCTCCGTTGGGCTAAATGCTAACATGCTGATGTTTAGCAGGTCTAATAATACCGTTCACCATCGTAGTTTAGCATGCTAACATTTGCTAACTCGCACCAAACGCAGTCGGCCGACAGAATGTCGTCAAGAATTTGGTAAAAACGGATTTGGACAAAAGTTAAAAGACTAAATGTTCCCACTGATAAATGGTAAATTACCAATAAATGTTTCAAAAATGAATTCTAGACAGAAAGTTTTAAGGTATTTTACAGATGTTTAAATTTGTAATTTGTAATTTGAGGGTAAAAATACAATGAGAGAGGTCTAATACACACATACACAAAAGAAATAGTTTTGCCTCTTAAACCGTGGTTATACTGTTTCTACTGTACATACATTACAGTATACAGTGTGTGTATATGTATGTATATCTATATATATAGATAAACATACAAACATTTATGCAGCACATACACACACACACACACACACACACACACACTGCCTCCTTTCCAGCAGAGGTTACCTGTACATCAGCATGCCATATAACAGCCTGTGTGTGTGTGTGAAATGCATTAGAAGGTGATAATGCTGCCGGCTCCATGTCTCATGCTCACCTCGAAGACACCTGAAGACTGAAGACAGCCCAAATGTGAGTGTTTCATATTCACGTTAACACTACTGCAGGCATGTTGAGACGTTTGTCACAAGAGAACATACCAAAATACAGGGGGGGGGGGGGGGGGGGTTAGAAAGAAAGAAAGAAAGAAAGTGATACCGGGGAATCCTGAAAGGAAAATATGTGCATTGTACTTTGGGTTTTTAAGTCAGCTCTTTTATTCTCAGTTAGGAATATTTGTTGCCTCTCTCTGCAAATCAAACCCGTAAATAAATCATGTGAATTAACAGTTTGCTAAATCGTGTTTTTTTTTCCCCGACCGGGAATACAGAAACAATCGCCGACAATGTATCCTCCCTTAAAGCTACAGTGCGTAGTTTCTGTCGCCCCCATGAGGAATTCTAAGTAATGACGGCTTGTCCACTTGATACAAGCCTTCCGTGATCGCGCTTCACCCCCACCCCTCTTCCACGCAGCTGCTAGTAGCCAAGGAGGACACGGAGGATTAAAAAAAAACATGATGGACTCTTCAGAAGAGTCATTATCTTTCTTTCTTCGATGTTCTACTGAACATTGTCGTACTGAGGAATCCAGAGAGATTTGTGTGGAGCTAAGTCTTAATTAGCTTTCTAGCAACTCATTTGGCGATGGCTTGAATGTAACGAACAGTTCATTAAGATAAAAAGGTTACACACTAAAGCTTTAATCCATCTGTTTCTCTCTCTTTTTGGCTCCTTAGAACAATCTTCCTACTGTTATATTTTCCACAATTGTAATTTTGAAAATAGTGTTTTTCTGATTGACTCACTGGTGAGTGAATTTGAAAGGTCTAGCCATGCTCATACCTTTTCTCTCTTTTTGTTGCTGTACGCCATCATTACTTCTAAGTTAATTTAAAAGTTCAGATGAACCAGGTAAATGTAAATGTAAATGTGCTGTATTTATATAGCGCTTTTCCAGTCTTAACAACTGCTCAAAGCGCTTTTACATCTACAGGTAACATTCACCATTCACACACATTCATACACTGTGGCCGGGGCTGCCGTACAAGGTGCCACCTGCTCATCAGATAAACACTCACACACATTCACACTCCGATGCGCACACGGGGGCAACTCGGGGTTCAGTGTCTTGCCCAAGGACACTTCGACAATGACTGCAGGGGCAGGGATCGAACCACCAACCTTCCAATTGGCAGGCAACCACTCTACCACTGAGCCACAGCCGCCCCTAAGGTGTAGTCAGTCCTGAGAGTCTGGCCTCTTCTGGAAGACTACATATAAGAGAGGATATCTTGTGATTTAGGCGGCTGATCGGAGGAGGGTGATGCAAGCGAGATGCAAGCGAGCAGAAAAAAACACCAATAGTGGTGATGGAGTGGTGAACGCAGTGAGAATGGAGCAACATTAGATGTTGTTAGGAGTAGGACAGATACTTCTATTGGGGTTCCTTGGTGGTAAGAATAGCCTTTTTGTTATTAAATGGAGGACCAGAACGAGTTGATTGCTAAATGCTAACAGCCAGCTACACTGACTTAATGAAACACTGCAGGGATCGCAGTAGAAGAGCTTCACATCGCAATATTAACAATATTACATCATGTTTTAAATCTAGAAGTATTAGATATTACTGTTCAAAACTATGGGGAATTATCTATCTAAATACTGTCTCTGTTTGTCTATCTATCTATCTATCTATCTATCTATCTATCTCTCCATCTAT
>NC_045750.1:2170718-2173689 GCF_008692095.1 Etheostoma spectabile | reverse complement strand
ATCTATCTATCTATCTATCTATCTATCTATCTACTGTATCTATCTGTCTGTCAACACCCACATTTCTTCTAAATAATGCACTGTGTGTTTTAAGAGAGACATGTTTAAGAAAGGCTTTTTGCTGCGTGTCACCCCCCATCTCTCTCTCATCTTTCCTGTCTATCTGCTGTCACTTTGAATAAAGGGAAAAAAGACCCCAAAAAAAAAAAAAAAAGGTAATAATTTTGAGTTTTTAACTGAATGGACACAAGCAATCTTCAATGTGTCCACTAGTCTGTCTTACAGGGTTCAGTGTTGATTTCCAGGCCACTCTCTTGGCATTCACCGCGTGCCTTAATTGTATGGACATTTAAATCAAGGTCCGCTGTGAACACGAGGAGAGACGACCCATGATCCTCTGCTTTTTATTCCCCCTATTATCTGTTTGATAATATCAGTCTCATCTACTTTGTCCAGTTCGGTTCAGTTTTTGTACATTTTGTTCTGCTCCCTTTTGTCTCATTTTTTTTGCCTTCAACTGATTCCACTCGATCCCATTTCTTCAATCCCACTTCATCCCTTTATACCTCTGTGTCCGCTTCACTTGGCTTTGTTCACTTTATCCCACTGTATCCTTCGCTATAGTTTTCTCAACCTTCAAGATGCTTTCATGTGTTACATTCGTTTTTGGGTCTAACATCAAAAGCATTGAGGGACATTGATTACATAAAAAAGGATGCTTCAATGCCTTTTCATAAAGAACAAAACAGATATTTTCCCTATATTGAACTTGGACATCTCTTATGGGCCTATGCATTTATAGTATTGTTATTATAGTATTGTCACTGTTTATACTAATGCTAACATGGTGTCTATACTCACTACATGGATTATTCATCATGACTATACTCATTAAATGCACACCAACCATTATAGTTAAACAAACATCACTGACCACTAGCATTTCTAATGACATTGATGCTGATTACACTGACTACAGCTGCGTACAGCCCATTGTCAGGGCTGCAACTCACAATTTCTTTCATTGTAAATCTAATTTTTGAAAATCGATTAGTTGTTTGGTCTGTACAAAGTCAGAAAATGTTGTCCACAAGTTTACTGTCACAGAGGAGTGAAGAAAATGTTCACATTTAAGGAGCTGGAATCCCAGAAATCAGACTCAAACCGATTAATTTGAGTTGCTCTATACACTGTGTATTACGGTAAGATGCTCTGGCTCCCCTCTGTTTTTTTCTGCAGTGCTCTGTCTCCTCCTGCAGTCAAAGACAGAGAGCAGCTCAGGAGAGTTTAAGATGCTTAATGGTCACCCTACCTCATATGTGTGAGTGTGAGTTTGTGTGTGTCAGTGTGTGTGTCCCTGAGATAAACTGTGAAGGATGTCCTGCTGACCTCCACACAGCAGGCTGCATGCTGGGACAGCTTCAATACAAAACATTACTGCTATTTATCCACTGGTTATGTTTACTATGACTGCTAACTACAGTGACTTCAAATGCCCATTTAAAAGACATTTGAATGTATTTTTGCATCTTCCAGTCAGCCTCTGGTCTCCATTAACTTTCCTATGAAAATCAATTTTTGGACATATGCAGGAGCAGTTGATTTGTGAGTGATTCAACCAAATTGGCACTCTTCTCAGGTTGCTGCAGTAATTTCACAAGAACAAAAGGCTTATGTTAGTTTGTGTGTCAGACGATATTTTGTTTTTTATGTCGTCCCTTTACCCGCGTGAGCCCCGTCACATTTATTCTCGCTTGAAATTCCCAAACACTTCTAACTGTGAATCACCTATGAAAATGCTATTTCAACTCAAGTAAAAGCAGACATGATGTTCTGAGATGGATTGCCAAATTGCAGTCACTGCATAGGCATAATTTACAGGGGGAGGGGGGACTACAACCTCTCCAAATAATCAACACTGGCCAGTGCAACCCACCCCAAAAAACTATTAAATTTTCCTTTACATAAATACAGCACCATTAATTGATGCAGAAAAGGCACAAATTGTTGCAGAAGGATTCACCAGAATTGAGAAAATAAAGGGTTTGACGCTCAAACCCCCCCCCCTCATCCCCCATCCCCAATGTTGCAAAGTTGCGCCCTTGAGTCTCTGTAAAGTGATTGGCACAGTGAAATGAGTGTAGCCTAATGATGGCTTCCTGGTGGAAGAAGAAGAAAAACAGAAATAACACAGCATGCAGAGGATTCAGAGTCATGTAAGAATATGCAGCGTTTAAGAATGAAAAACATAAAAAATAACCCCGGCATGGCCCTTTAAGCAGCACTGCGGACCATTAAAGCATTAAAGCATTACCTTCCATTACCCAGCAGCAGCAGTAATGCACGTTCTTATACACCACTGCATTAATGACACAGCTGCAGGGGAGGAAGCTGCTGCTGCTGCTGCTGCGATTTTACTCCTCATCCCACATGAGTAGGCTCCACAACCTTTATATTATTAGTGGTTTTTGGTTTAGTTGCTGCAGATGGAGCAGTAGTAGTCTGTCGGTGTTGCTCAGCGGCTCCCCGGCAGAGGAGAGGATCCATCTGCAGACTCATTAACCGCTGAAATGCTAATGACCCAGATAACTGATGTAAGGGGGGAGTGGGGGGGACATGGCTGCCTTTGTGGGGGTCGGGCGAGCCTGTATTAAAAATATCTTAAATTACTCCAACCGTAGCATCATTCCCACCAAATGACGTCGTACTGAATTATAATAAATTGAAGCTTGTAGTGTTTTATATGCTAATTGGAACACCATGACTACCGCGGCAGCTGCACAATAAGTACAATGTTATGCATATTGATGCATTTTTATGTTGTATATGGGTGTGTAGACTAAGTGTGGGCAGCCTTTCCGTCATATTTCAGTAAAAGAAACGCAGAAATAAGAAGTTCCGCAGAGCTCGACAGCACTGCGGCTGCTGCTGCGGATTGAGCGCAGATGAAAGGAGCTGATGGAGGTAAAAA
>NC_045750.1:2169364-2170708 GCF_008692095.1 Etheostoma spectabile | reverse complement strand
AAAAAAAAAAAAAAATCACACACACACACACAAGGCCTAAAACAAATGATTGGATTGAAATAATTACACATTGTAGGCTACATAGCCTGTGTGTGGAGAAACCGAACAACTATAGGCCTACCTTTCAGCGGCAGGATGCAGGATAAATGGCGCAGATTTTTTTTGTTTTTTTTGTTTTTACCATCGGCGGACATTTACTGGAGTCCTACATAAAACACACCGATGCAGGAGGGTCTGTTCGTCCGGTGGTGGAACGCTTTAAACCGGCTTGAATTGCGTGCGCCGCCCAGTCCGCGGTGCTCTCCTCTGGAGGTCCACGCAGGGATGCGGAGGATGTTGCGGGGAATGCGGAGGTCGGACCGTCCTTCTTCTGCAGCTGAATTGACAAAAACAAAACACACAAAAAACAAACCGATTGTTTTTTTTTTCTTTCTATCTCTGCAGAACTCTTCAAGCACAAATAGTCCAAACCCAGAAGAGTGCCAGAGCCAAGCAGTATCCTAAGCCCTCAAAAATCTGGTTTTGTTTGTGCTGGGTGCAGTCAGGAGGTGGATACAGTAGCCGAATGGAAGGATGGAGGGAGAGAAGTTGGGTGCAGTCAAAAAGGGAGAGAGGAGAAGGGGAGGGGGTGGTCCTCTGAAAGAGAGGGAGTCAGATGAAGCCAGGTTTTTACATCCTGGGCTCCAGCTCTGCTTTCATCCTCTTCTCTGAGGATGGAGGGAGGAAAGAAAGAAAGAGTGAGAGCATCTGCCTCTCCGCACGAACTGAGTAAAACAGCCATCTGACTCTGAGCTAAACTACCATTTATTATGTGATTTAATCTAAATGGCTCCAGGAAACAACATATTCTACAGAGAAACGCAGAGATCTGGATAAAAACACGTCACATTGCCAAAAGTATGCAGATCCCTGAACATTAGACGTAATCTGCTGCTTACCAAAAGTACAAGAAGGTTAATATGAGTGTCCACATACGTTGGCATTGGCAAGATGGTTTGGGTCTATGAGAAGATTGATTAAAATGTAGTGGAGAAGAAGTATAAAGTGCATAGAGTGGAAATACTCAAAGTACCAAGTAGGCCAAAATTGTACTTAAGGGCATTAAGCTACTTGAGTAAATGTACTTAGTTACATTCCACCAGACGTGTGGAGGTCTACTTCTTCTACTCTTTGCTGGGATGTGAATTTGTGCCCAAACCCTCTGAATTATGGATGATTCTCACCTTCATCCAGCGACAATCAAGACACTGAAATTAATATTTTTCCAACATGAGCAGCGTTTCCTCCAGGGTTCCTCCATATGGCTCGTCATCTGTCCTGCTCGCCTGCCATCCCCCCCCCCCC
>NC_045750.1:2166972-2169354 GCF_008692095.1 Etheostoma spectabile | reverse complement strand
CACACACGCGCGCCCAGCGTATACTGGGAACCAGTAGACTTATCGAGGGCCACAAACCATGAAATAATCAGTGGCTTCCATCTTGAGGAGCCTCATTTTCTTCTTTCAGCAAAGAAGCGTACGAGCTTTACGAGATATGGAGTCTGAATAATGTAAAGACTCAACTCAGCTCAAGATTCAGTACGATCTCGATTTTATGTTCACAATACGAAATGTCAGGTTTTTATATTTTTATATTTGTTTTTTAAACAGAATGAGCTGAAAAATATTCCTTTTATTTAAATAGACTGTGCAAAACAACAGATGTTTCCTCTTATCAAACCTGCAACAGGGATTGCATTTGATCTTAACCCTTCATCTTGTCCTTGGGTCAAATTTGACCCGTTTTCAGTTAAATCTTTTTTTTTTTTTTTGGCACAAAAAAACGGGCCGTCGAAATAAGCACTGAAAATGTCAACAATACAAATATTAAATAACTTTTGCAAAAACATCAAAAAAAGCACTCACAACATTGAAAAAAAGTGACAAAAATGTCGGAAAAAACATTAATAATGTTGAAAAAAGTGACTTTACGTTTTGTTTTTCATGGATGACGGGAAGACAACACAAGGGTTAAAGCTTTAGCGCGTACATTTTATATTAATAAACGTCCGTTACATTCAAGCCGTTGCTAAATGAGTTGCTAAAAGATAATTAAGACTCTCGGCTCAACACATCTCTCTCTGGATCTCTCGGTGTGTTCAGGAGATCGTGTCGCCCGGTGACTTTCCTGCGCAGAAACTCGAATGACGATAATTTCCTCTTCTGAAGAGGTCATTATTGTTTTCAATCCTCCGTGTCCTCCTTGGCTACTAGCAACTCCGTGGAGATGGGGGGGCGTGAAGCGCCATCAGGCTTGTATCGTGTGGACGCGCCGACAGTGTTGTTGTCATTACTTAGAATTCCTCATGGGGGCGACAGAAACTACGCACTGTACCTTTTTAAATAACAAAAAATGTAATAACAAAAATGTAATAATTTGATTTTTAAAACAAAAATAACTCAATAAATAGAAGAAAATATTAAACTGACGAGATTTGGTGACGTCTGACATCCGAGGCCGTTTAAAAATTGCGTCGCGATTTGAATTTAATGTCAACCGATTGTAATCTTTACACATGTATATCAGCTTTTAACCGATTCACGATGCATCGTTACATCCCCGGATAAATATATACTTACACCAGTATATGATTTCAACACCAATATTTATATCATTCGTGTTTTACTGATGTTGTACTACATTGATTATATTATTATTGGTTATTTTTGCTACATCACTATATTTATGTTTTACTGCTAAAGGTTTTACCATAAGATGATTTGGTTTCATCTTATTTAATATTAAGTGATGTTTTGTTTTAATATCCGTAAAACAATTTGAAATGGAAACAACTACGCATATACAGTCCCTGGTTAAAGCCCATTTCTGCTTCATTTAAATGTACATTAATAATTTAAAGACTGTGAATAAGCACATTAGGATAATAGAAATGGAACGGACACATGGTTAATATCTAGAAGGATGTGTAGCTGCTAAAAGGACGAATGTGGATTGTTGATTTTGAAGAAGACCTGAGGGCCCGAAATCAAAAATAAAGAGAGAAATGCATATAGATCAAGAGTGTGCAACAATGTTTTCTTTCTTTCAAGTGAACTTCTAGAGATCAGGAACTCAGGACAGCCGTTGCTGTGCGTTACCTTTCCATATTATATATTATAGTGGCTAAAAAGAAACATAACCATGAAAAGGGAGAAGGAAACAGGAGGAACTTGGTGTTGATTGCATCAAACATGTTGACAAAATCACAAGTCAGGACATGATCACCCCCCCCAAATTGCCCCCCCCATGCACGTTGCTATTAGTGTGTACACTTCACACACACACTGTGCACAGTGTGTTCTGTGTGTTATTATACAACAAGTAGATCCGACCGGGCAATCTGATCTGATTATTACCGTCAGGCCAATAATAACAATACAGCGCGCCCTCCTGTTTAACACTGCTTAGCCTTGTTTCGTCCTCGGGTCAAATATGACCCGTTTCAAAGTGTTTTATATCAGAAATATGGATTTCTTACAACCAAATTGCCCAAAGATAACATGGATGATTCCATACAACAGTCTTCAAGTTAAATGAATTACTTTCATTGAACATTTTGGGGGTTTTATTTAATTTTATAGAATTTGAATTATTTTTTTATTATTTTTTTATTATGGTTTCAAAACCATATCCGGACTAAACTTTGACAAAACATCAACATCCTCTGATGTTACTATTAGCTAAAATAATTCATAATTTCTGCCTTTTTAACTAAAAACGTATGTATAATTTGATATAAA
>NC_045750.1:2166315-2166954 GCF_008692095.1 Etheostoma spectabile | reverse complement strand
ATGAATTCCAAGAATAAGTGTAAAACCTGTTATTAAACCAGCTCAGGTTTTTAAAAAAAGCTCCAAAAGCTGGAAAAAGGGACAAATAAAGCCAAAACAGTGACAAAAACATTAGAAAAGCACTATTTTTTTTAAATTTTGATTTGGAAGGGCAAGTTCATGGTTAACGGGAAGACAACACGAGGGTTAAATAGAGTCATACTTGATTATGAGCTTGATTAAGTTAAAACAAATCAGACCAAAGGCATTTACATAAACCAGAGCATAGTGTCTCAAACTCCATCCATCTTCATCCGCTTATCCGCTATCGGGTCGCGGGGGCAGCAGCTCCAGTAGGGGACCCCAAACTTCCCTTTCCCGAGCCACATCAACTAGCTCCGACTGGGGGATCCCGAGGCGTTCCCAGGCCAGGTTGGAGATATAATCTCTCCACCTAGTCCTGGGTCTTCCCCGAGGCCTCCTCCCAGTTGGACGTGCCTGGAATACCTCCCCTGGGAGGCGCCCAGGAGGCATCCTTACCAGATGCCCGAACCACCTCAACTGGCTCCTTTCGACGCGAAGGAGCAGCGGCTGTACTCCGAGCTCCTCTCGGATGACTGGGCTTCTCACCCTCTCTCTAAGGGAGACGCCAGCCCCCCT
>NC_045750.1:2160362-2166305 GCF_008692095.1 Etheostoma spectabile | reverse complement strand
CCCATTTCGGCCGCTTGTACCCTTGTACCCTGTCTCAAACTCATTATTATGAAATTGTTGCGACAGAGATTGTCGGTCTCAGAGATATTTGGGTACTTTTGTACTTTTTCCACATTATTACTGAGTTTATTTTTCTCAAGGAAATAAAAGGAATTTGGATCCATATCTCCAAGGTTGTAATGTAGGCTAATTGAAATTTTGGATAAGGGTTTGCAAACAATCTGGCTCAATTTAAAGGGCAGTCCAATTAAAGGTCCCATGACATGGTGCTCTTTGGATGCTTTTATATAGACCTTAGTGGTCCCTAATACTGTATCTGAAGTCTCTTTACATAGATCTTAGTGGTCCCCTAATACTGTATCTGAAGTCTCTTTACATAGACCTTAGTGGTCCCCTAATACTGTATCTGAAGTCTCTTTACATAGACCTTAGTGGTCCCTAATACTGTATCTGAAGTCTCTTTTATATAGACCTTAGTGGTCCCCTAATACTGTATCTAAAGTCTCTTTTATATAGACCTTAGTGGTCCCCTAATACTGTATCTGAAGTTTCTTTCCTTAGTGTGTGCCATTTCTGAGTCTGTAGCTATTGAGGGGGGGGGGGGGGGGGGGGGGACCTCATAATGACCTCATAAGGGGAAGATTCCAGATCGGCCCATCTGAGCTTTCATTGTCTCAAAGGCAGAGCAGGATACCCAGGGCTCGGTTCACACCTATCACCATTTCTAGCCACTGGGGGACCAAAGGAAGGCTGGGGGAACTCATATTAATGTTAAAAAACCTCCTAAAGTGACTTTTTAAAAACCTCCTAAAGTGACTTTTTAAAAACCTCATAAAGTGACTTTTTAAAAACCTCACAAAGTGCCCTTTTAATGCCCTTTAAATGTGACAACAGTGACAGCAAGAAAGCTCAGGTGTCTGTTTTCTGTAATACAGTTGTAATAAATTTGTATGAAATTACTTTGAAGCACAGCTGTTTGAACCGTTCACAACAATACCAATCTCCATTCATAAATCTAACAAATTAATGTTTGTTTTGCTTATTGATAATGGGACACATGTTTAAACTGCACGTATCAATTAACTGAAGAATTAAGGAGTTCGTCTGGTAAATTCGGCGCAGGTGATGTCAATTAAATAACTAAAATAGGTAAAGTAATAAGATAAGAATTTATCTAAACCTACTACTTGGAGTCAATATTTGTGCAGAAATACAGACTTAATCTTGAGTGACAAACGCTTTCCATCGTGTTTTACGTGTATTTAGGTTGTGTGTGCCGTTTTGTTCATGTCATTGTTGAGTAACATGTTGACACCTTGGCATTACACAAGCCTGGTTAGATAAGTTGTTATGTAGCCTAGCTAGCTAACGGAGCTAACGCTAGCCCCCAGTGTGCAGCGTGAGTTTGTCCGTCGGTGCTGCTGTGGATCAATGGTCTCCTCCTCCAGGCTCCGACTGGTTTGGCGTCATTTTATCAACAGTAGCATGGGAGACATGGCCTCTAAAGCCCAGATGACGACTCCAGAGGCGGCACTGCCCGGACGGACGGACGGCATCAAAGTATCCGGTAAGTTAGCGTTAGCATTTTAGCTTCGTTAGCATAACTTTAGTTTATGACACACTAACGCCATACACCGCACCAAAACGACTCTTTTGCTGGTTTTGTTTGTGTTCTGGTAATATTGGGGTAACGTTTACGGTGTTGCCTTCCGTACACGATGGGAACAAATCTGTTATAAAGACGTAGTTCGCTAAGTGAAGTAGGGTTAACTGTAAATGTAGCCATTAGCACTTGCTGCTGTTACTGCGCATGCGCAAGCCAGTTTGCCTTTTGAACGCTTTATGACTACATTGACACAGCTACTCCACATGGATGTAAATATATGAGAATTATAACCCTGATATTGTGGTGCATACTTTTAAGAGTATAACTTGTCGGTGCATATGACCTGTTTTTAAGGCAAATAGGTACATTTAAAGCCCCTAATGTTAAGTAAGATTCTTTTGGTCAGATGTCAACAAGGATACATTGATGTTTTATTATTATAGATTTTATCAGAGTTTTACATTTCTTGCAGTACAAATGGTCTAAAGGCTGTTAAAGTGGGATTTCCATCCTGATAAGAATCACACATAATGAGGAAACGTAGATCTTTTGAATCTTGATTATTGCTGCAGGCAAATTACAAAATTCTGACATGTTAACAGTGCTCAAGTCAACATTTTAAGTCCTAATAACAACTTTAAAACTAGGATTTTTCTGAGAGCTCCAATACATCTGAGTTAATAACATGGAAATGCTTGAAAACAATGATGACTGATGCTTGGTGTCAGCCAACCTCCATTGTTTAATGTAATTAAACCCAAATGAAATAGCGGTCATAGTGTATATTTTCCGTGTACAGAATTTTTAAAAACAACATGATAGACTGAAAACATACAGTCGCCTTGAGGAGTCTGTAAATGCTCACAAGGTTTAAATATGGACATTTATCTTCAAACAACTATGGCAGTGATTCCCAAAGTGGGGGTCGGGACCCACGGGGGGGTCGAGAGCCAGAGAGGGGGGGGGGGGGGGGGGTCGCAAGTTGATTTCCAGAAATAAAGTAAAAATTTAAAAACGATTAGAAATAGCATATGTTAGCCATGATTTTAACACAAGATAAAACTAGTGGCTAAATTTAAAATACAACCAAGCAAATAAATAAAAAGGGAACAGCTCTTTTGATTTTCACGCCCGTAGTGTGTACACGGTTGGGCGCAACGTTGATATATGTTTATAGTGGGGGGGTCGCAAGTCACTTGCACCGTTACTTTGGGGGTCGTGGGCTGAAAGATTCGGGAACTCCTGAACTATGGGATGAATTTGGCATAAACTCTTGATATGGAAGATTTGTGCAAAAACACAAAACAAATCAAAAGCAGTGATGAAATACATAACTGTGAAATACATAACTGTGTGACATAATTAATTCTGCGTTGTATCAGGAAAGTCTTTACGCATGCAAAACAACAATGTTCACTAACTTGTTTTATTATTATTTTTATTTTCAATAAAAGATAGATTGTGATATATGAAGACATTGAGGATATTGGTAATAAATGTAAAATATTAGCAACTCCAATTCATGAAAAGCAGTATTGGCTTTTAATAATACATCTGATTTAGTTATTACAAACCATAATTGTCACTATAACATGAATATGGCTTAGACAAAAGTGTGTGTGTGTGTGTGTATATGTGTGTGTTGTGTGAGATCGGGAGTTTTTCGTGTGGACAAACCGACCGACAGCAGCACCGAGTTGGCAGTTGTGGCATTTGGCTCCAAGCTGCACCCTCTTCACTACAAGTGAGGGCGCTCAGTCTTGGCACATGATGAATAGATCTGCACTGGCACTGAACAAAAGACCACTAGACCTACACACACACACACACACACACACACACACACACACATTAAAAAGAGAAGACAACAGTAATAAGTAGGAAGTGTAAATGTTGTGTGGAGAAGATATTGATTCAATGATATTTATGTTAAAGAGATGGAGAGAAATGGAAAGATGAGAATATTACAAAGTCAAATGTCTGAGTCTGAGTTTAAATTTGGTTCGGATTGACTTTCCCAAAGTGTGTATTTTTCAGACCGGAGGGGGTTGGACGGGGGAAAGAGAATGTGGGTTAGGAGGGCGGGGGTCTACTGCGAAAAGGACGATTGGGATGGATGGATGGAAAGGTTCAGACGGAGTGGCAGACTCGCTGGAGCGTCGCCAACGCTTCTCGGGAACACTGCCACAATCCAGGGAGACGGGAAAGGAAGGAGGGAGCAGATAGGAGAGGAAAAGCCATGGATGCAGTGGAGAGACTTGGCAGAGCGTCCCCTCCTTTGTCTGTCTGGCTCAGGGCTGCAGCGCCAGAGGAAATCAAGAAGTGTCCAGGCGTTGTGGAGGTGGTGGAGGTGGTGTTGAATGGGGACAAGCTCTGCCTCGGCTCCGAAAAGACGAGAGAAAAACTACTTTCAATCGACTGCAAACTCGGCTTCTGAAAGGGAAATGGGAAATAAACAACACGAAAATGTCCTTCTTTCGAATGATACTTGGATCTGGAGCCATTGGACGCAACCAAGTTTCGGACACAACGTGCAACGTGACCACAATATCCGATAATACGACCTGTCATTTTAGTACAGCAAAGTATTTGTGTGTTTTTGAAGAACCAAGCGTCTCTGAACCAGACTTTAATGGATGTTTGACCTCAGAGAGTGCACTCCCGGCCAGAGGAAGGCCGTCCCGCGCCAAGTAAGAGGTTTGTGTATAAATGCTTGTTGAACGTCTTGGACCAAATCAGTTGGATTTAAGCGTGAAATCTTAATATACGTGTTAAAACGCAGTTGACCCAGAGGATATGAAGCGGGCCAAGCTGGGCCAACAGCCTTTAGCTAAAGACCAGAGCAGGTGTCTCCACGTTGTTTGACCTCTTGAATATCTTTATGTATAATAATATCTTTTTTGGATTCAGACGGAAGATAGATGAAACTGAACGTTCATTCTGGATCTTTGAGTAGTAGATAAGTAGTTGCGGTCAAAAACAAGCTTGTGCTGTGACCACGCCCAGCCGTGATGTCACAGGACCCTTGAGTACACCTGTACGTCACTGCACCCAGGTGAGAAGTGAAACCACTGCAGGTCAGCAAAAACAGGATTTTCAGTGAGACGTAAGTTTCTCTTTGAGGAGTTCTGCTCCTATTTTGGCTAAAAAGTTGAGATTGAAAGTTAATTTTTGATCTTGGAAACGGCGGTTGACAATATAATCTCCCCACAATGTCCGGTTAGTAGCTGTTCCAAAGCTTGTGATTGTAGATTGTAGATGGGTCATAGATAGTGGAGCATAAACAGGGGGTTCAAAGTGGGTGTTAATCTTTATTTTGCAGCTTTTGCTACTTTAAAATGCTTCATGTAACTTTGTTAACAGTCTGTATATTGGGGGTGGCAGTAGCTCAGTCTGTAGGGTTGGGAACCGGAGGGTTGCTGGTTCAAGTCCCCGTTCTGACTAAAGTATGGTGGTGGACTGGTAGCTGGAGAGGTGCCCTTTCACCTCCTGGGCGAACCCCCCCCCCCCCCCCCCCCCCCCCCCCCCCCCCCCCCACACTCTGCCATTTCTCCCTTTAGTGCATGTGTGTGTAGTTCAGGGAGTAACAACAGTATGAAACGCTGTAATTTGGGATTACTGAAGTATACATTATTATTCTACACAAGTAGTGATGCATGTGCAATAATTATATTTATTATAATAAATTAACAATTATTTGAAGAATATTTTCTCTATCAGTAATCATTTGGTCTATAAAATGTCAGGAAATAGTGACAAGTTCCCTAACTCCAAAGTGCTTCCTTAAAATTGTTTCTTTCATCCGACCAAGAGTCCAAAACCCATATTTGTAAATGACAAAGCAATCAATCCTCACATTTGAGAAGCTGGAACCTGCAAATGTTTGGCGTTTTCTGCTCGAAAAACATCTAACAATCTATTATCAGTATGGTTTCCGTGTCATTTTCCTTCAAATCATTTATTGTAATTGTTTCAGTTCTACTTTTAACCACGTTAACATTCCCAAACTGTCTGAACTTAAACACCAATGACATGCAAATAAGTAGCTGTTGTTGTTGTTGTTGTTGTTGTTTCTTATATAAGATTATTAAAGTTTAAATACAAAATAAGTTATGTCTGAATTAATGCATATAAAGTGTAGCTGTGGATTTACAAGCCTTAGTTGCCTCTAAACAAAAATATTGTAATTACTGTTTTTTTCTGCTTAAAAAAGCCTACCTGTATGAAAAGTAGTGTTAATTATTGGTTTCCAATCCATTTGAAAATCTAATTCTTTTGTTTACTTGTATTCGGATGTTATCTAGACATTAAGACCCCCAGTTGACATTTTACCCATC
>NC_045750.1:2153507-2160352 GCF_008692095.1 Etheostoma spectabile | reverse complement strand
TCCACACCAACACACCCAGATGGAAAAAGTGAAAACAAAAGCCTAATGAAGAAGTTAATGTCATCCTCATCACAGCTTAATGCAGATGTGTTCAGACATCCAGCAGCTGGTCTTTTAATTAGCAGGTGTAAATCAATATAATTGCTTGCTGTTGTTGAACGTGTCATATTTACTGGGAGTATTTGACAAATATCAGGAGTGATATTATGCTAATAGGACTCTGATCTCAAGATATCAAGTGTATTTTAAAAACAAAGGTTGTTTCTTCACACTGTGAGCTTTGGCCAGCTGCTTTGACAGACCATAAGTGGAGCCAAAACATCTGGATCGCCCCCTGGTGGCCGGCTGCGGTAAAGGTCATAAATCCCGCCCCATCCACGTTAGCGGAAAGGACCAAACAAAAACATCAAGTACACGTCAAATATTTCAGTTTAGGTAGCTCTGATCACACTGATGTTTGTTTAATGGGGGGGGGGGGGGGAATCACCAGACGCCTCTTGATACGATATCATCACGATACTTATGCCACGATACGATATTATTGTGATTTTTAAACATATTGCAATATTCTGCGAAATCTTGCAATTTATAACCTTTTTTTTTCCAACTTGTAATTTTCCCCAATTTCAAATGACGTCCCCGAAGGAAAAATCTGTTTTATCTAAAAAGAAACATTTCTCTTTGTTCATTTCACTTCAGTTTTATTCCTGCAAAATGGGACGAACTGACCAACACATATATAATATAATATAATATAATATAATATGTAATAGATCCATACTTGGCGCCTGTGTATCGATACAGTGTTGCCGCTGAAAATATTGCGACACCATGTTGTGGTTTTGATGATCATGAGTCATTTAATGTTAAAACAACGGGGTGAAACGTCATGATTGACAGTTGGCATTACCTCGCAATTGGTCGGACAGGTGCATGGGCGGGACTTTGAAACCTCTGCTCCACCATCTGCTCAGTACTGCGCCGACTCTGGCTCCAAAATTACAAGATGGTGACGCCCGTATTCAGAATATTTTGATATGTATATGTAGATGTGTGTCTATGGGACTGATACTCATTTCCTAGTTGTGTTTTTTTGCCCCTCAGAAGACCTGGTGTCCACATACTTGTGGCCTTGTAGGTTATCAGATACACAGCAGATTAGGTGAATGTTGCAGACCCGTATCAGGCCATCCATCACGTCTTCATGTTAAATGTTAAGTGACTGTGCGGCGTTATCAGGTTCAGGTGCTCCTCAATCCATCTTATCCTTGTCACAGCCGTTACCACGACAACACAGAGGGATACCAGCGAATGAAAGTGTGTTTGTGTGTGATTTGCTCAGCAGAGCTCTTTGTCTTTTTTTTACCCGGTGGCCTTATAACCTTGACGGGCAAAATGACGGGCGTTTGAGACGGAGAATGTGAGAGACATGACAGATGAGGCACACCGGTAGATCGACAGAGAAAGAGGTAGAGTTAAAAAAGATGGAGGGGAAGAGAAATGAGACACAGACTGAGCCTGACAGGTTATAACTGTGTTGACACTGTGTTGTTTTTTCTGATTCGATCAAAAACACAAGCCAATGCTCGGTGTAAAAGGGGTAGTAGTGGGTGGAAGAAGTACTCCGATGCTCTATTAAAGTAAATAGAATAGTTGAAATACTCTTGGTTGAAGGAGACTGAGGCACTTAAGAGGCTGATGATTTAAAAGCCTTTAATATCTTGGCTATTAAGTCATTAAAACATGACAAATAGCATTAGAAATACCTTTTGTCTGAAAATAGGATTATTAATCCCCCTGATGAGTTGACCTGCCGTGATAGTCCAGGAGAAGAGTGTAAGGAAGATGTGGAAAGCTTATTTGGTTTCCAGGAGTAGGCCTCCATGATTAATCTTTATAAAATCGCAATCTCAACTCACCCTGTTCACGATTAAATTTTTAAATGACTTAGATAAAAAAAAAAAACTACTACTACTACTTTCTTCTGTGAGTTTTAGACATAGACTGTATAAAATAGGTTTTAAAGCGCTGCGATGTCTCTCTGTCTACAGGCTTGTGGTGATGAATAATGAGCCCAAAAAAAATCTATGTTTGGTATTTCCAATTTGTTTTGTTTTGTCATGGTCCAAAAAATCGTGGCAAAGAATCGTGATATCAATTCTAAGCAAAAAAATAATAATCGTGATTTACATTTTCCCTGCATCGTGTAGGCCTAGCCTGCATTTAACACCGTGGAGAACGGGCATGTTGAGTGAATGAGAAAAACAAGAAAAGGACATATTGTTTTTTTATTTTTTAAAATCATTTGCAAGTTAGCAGATACATACGCGTTGTAAATCCTATTCCTTGTTTTGTTTGGCTGTAATTATTTTTAATGGGGGGTGAGAACATACATATTATTCTCATTCAACATTAAATATATTTGATATCTACACAAAATGGCTCTAATTGGCCAACATCTGATATTTAATCAGCCGTGTGTGTGTTTGCAGAAGATGGGAAGTGTGACTTTTAGGTGTGTGTGTTTGCAGAAGATGGGAAGTGGGACTTTTAGGTGTGTGTGTTTGATTGCAGCTGAGAGTGAAGAGTAATTGCTTCAGATTTAATGCAGATCCCTCACACTTTACTCTGAGCCCAACTCCGTGTACACACCGCGGCCTTTTATCAGCGAACAGTAAACCCAGCGGCGCTGAAGTGCCTTTACTCCACATAGTGAGGCTGTAGCTTTAGCATTAAACACAGACGCCTTCCCAACCGATCATAAATGTATTTATGATGAGTAAAACCTGCACGCATGTTGCAGTAAGCCCTCCATTAAGTATAACTAATCTTGTGTACCAAATTCCAAATACCTCATGAGCAGACCCAAACAGACTGCAGATTTTTTTTTACTGTTTAACATGTAGTTGACGTACACAGCAATTTAACAGTTTCTATGTCTGAAAGGGTGCAATCATTCACCATCTTTTAAGTGCAAAGTTCATTAGGTACTATTTTTTTGCACCGCACCATCCTACAACACACATATACTCTGCCTCAATACTAATGGTGCTGAGGGATCGATTGAGAGACACACACACACACACACACACACACACACACACACACACACACACACACACACACAACGTATTAACCCCGACCACCACCCTAGCATACAGTAGATGTCAATTATGTGTTTCAAAGGTTAAGAGATGATGGAAAAAAGGAGAACTGCTTGCAACCAATCTCTCCCCAAGCGTTCTCTGATTTACTGCGACGTGTTATTGAAAGCAGTGAAAATCAGTTTGGTCCACAAATGTTTTCACAGTGACTTCAGTTTAAAAAAAAAAAAAAAAAAAAGCTGTAATGTGACATGTGATTGGCCCACTACAGCTACAACCCATGCAGTCTGGGGTGGGGCTCGGTCGGGCTCGGTCTATTTGCTGGAGTTAGCCGTTCAGTGTGACGATGCGTCCAATACACATGATGGGTATCGAATGAAGTAGAAAAACGTATTAAATGAAGTATTCTTTTTTTCGAATTGGTAGCACTTGAAGGGTACTAATATCATTTTTAAATGATACCCAGCCCTAAAACTTTCCCAAGTTTCTTGTGAAGAACCGTGTAATTTGGTACAAATTAAAGAGAAAAATATAGACAATGTTTAATTGGTACGTTTCTTAGTAATTAAATCCAATTCATTTCTAACATTACAGTTACAGTCTTAGTTCACAGCAACAAAAATATCAAATTTTTCTACAAGCAGGCATTCAATTTACCATGTAACAATGATGTTAATGTTGCTGATGATAAATGAATATTGAATAAATTAGTTGTTAATTTGCAAAAACGGATAAAAGCAATTCTTAAAATGAATAAACTGACACCAGTTTGATTGATGTTCCCTGGATTGTGCACACACACACACACACACACACACACACACACACACACACACACACACACACACACACACACACACACACACACACACACACACACACACACACACACACACACACACACAAAATGATTGCGGAAAATAAAGATATCTGTTACCCCTGTAAACCCTTTTTAGTCACGTAATAATTCTTTCTTAATAGAAAACATGTTAAATTATTTTATTTTGAAAAACATATGAATTTGTAAAGTAATGCTTATTAGGGGTAGTAGGGGTAGTAGGGGTATTTCTGAGAGCAAATGCCCTTTCTTTAATGGATGTGGCTGTTTATGCAGATTTCTAGATGCTTCAGGATCTGGCTCCAAAGATGCTTTGTTATATTAAAGAAGCATATTGCAACGGCAGGGGATATAAACACCGAAAACTTTCATAATTCATTTCTTTAACAACCAGGATGTAAAAGTAAAAACTCAAGGCCAAAGCACCACTGCCAGTCAAGCGTGATTATTTGGTTAGTTGGAGGTGGAGGTCTTCAGGGGCCAAGATTTAGGATCTGATCTAGAATGAAGCTGTGGGAATCTACCCATTTTCAAAAAAAGACCCCCAAGGCCTCTCAGACCGGATCCAAAACACACCCAGGTAGAAAACCAACAACAGGTACATGTGTTGTATTTAAGTTATTGATAAACTTGTATTTTAATGTCTGCTCAATGCTTCTGCTGAAACAGCTTCCAGGGGAAAAATCTGCCCTCTACAATAGAAATCCAGTTTGTACAACCTTCGTTATTGTTAACTGTTTCTACCACATCACAACAACATTGGCTATTGTGTCCTAAAGCCCATTGAAGTCCATGAAGCAGTTTGTTTTTATCAACGTAAAACCTTTTGAAATATTCAAGCACGTCTTCCTTGACATGTGCTGCGTGTTGAGACGGGACGCAGAAGGTTGTCAGAAGCAGAACGATGAGGAGAACACTGATGGTTGTAATGACGGGCGGTCATAAAAACCACGATGGCAATCGGAGCAGCTGATTGAGATGCTCAGATAGAGGTGGAGAGAAACACTGTACCGGGGAGAAATAAAGAGAGAGAGAGAGAGAGAGATGGAGAAAGATGGGTGTAGGAGGAGGTGTAAACGGAGGCTGATAAGAAAATGGGGGAGCAGGAGGAAGATGAAGAAACCAGGCAATCCGAGAGAGAGAGAGAGAGACACAGGAGGAGGAGAGGGTGGGGGTAGGTTACTTTGTAGATTTAATTGCAGTGCAGTTGAGGCAATCGTGTGTGTGTGTGTGTCTGTGTGTGTGTCTGTGTGTGTGTCTGTGTGTGGGGTGTATAGACTCTCCATATCCCCTAGCCAGACATTAGCTACAGGGTTTCTTATTACTGTCAGGTCTGGAGCTCCGGGGGGGGAGACGGGAGCCCGGACGTTCAGGCCAGTTGGAGCTCCTCTCCAGGCTCTCGGCGGCGTTTTGAGGTACAGAGGTCATCGATTGGGAAGATCACTTATACTTCCAGGATTCTCTTAACTTAACACATCACAGCTGCACCGTCTGTCCATACTTGATGTAGGACCAAATCCTGCAAAACTAACTGGCACTGTTATTTTGAAATGTTAGCATGCAATGTTAGCATTTATCAGAAACCCCCAGAGCTGCATATATACTGTGTATACTATCAATTCATACATAATATAGTATATATCAGTGTGTATGCATATATATTATAATATATAATACTGAGTGTGTGTGTATAATATATATATAAATATATATATATATATATATATATATATATATATATATATATATATATATACTGTATATATTTGTACAGATTTATGCAATTTCAGATTAGCACTCGACTAACTGACATATCGTTGAGTTTATGATAACATGTTTATGTAGATTATCAGTCAAACACATTAGGAGATTTAGAAAAAACATAATTTGAACTCAAGGTCCACTTCTGCTGGGTTCAGAATACACGACATCAGCCAAATTATAATAATAATAATAATAATATAATTCAGCTACCCGAGCAGACGTACTGTACCGCAATAGAAGTAAACGGCTCCATTTCTAGATAATTGCTCACATTATTAGTCAAATAATCAAGACGTTGATCAAATAGTTTTGGAAAAAAAGTGGATCTGGTTTGAGCAATCGATTCAATTCAGATATGTCCCTTTGGGAAATTTTGGATGAGACTTTTTCCACAATCAAAATAATGAATTGATCTGAACAGGGAACTGAAAATGTCCTTATGGGCGTCCTGGTGGTTTAAAGGACTTTAAAGATGTGTTTCAGTCATCCATCTTGAATGCATCTGATACACCTTCACTTTTTTATGCTTTTATTCTATTTTCTTCCATTTTTGCGTAGCTACAGTGGTTGTGTATTGGTCCCTGAGCGTTGCCAAAACGTGGGAGACCTTCTCTCAATACTGGTTCTGAACCCATGTCTTGTTTTAATCTTAAGTCTTCTCTTAATCTTCATACACTCAGTTTGTTCTCACTGCAGCCATAACTCTCAGTCATTATGCTTCTGATGAACGATGGAAGGAAAACAAGTTAAGAAGGAAGTTAAAAGTCTGAGTCAGGAGCCTGACTCAGCACCTTGGTCAGCTCTGTGTGCACCAGGATGTAAATGGGCTCAGTCTTCTGGTCCTTCTTGGTTTGGTAGAGTGTAGAGAAACCTTCTCCGTGGAGTAATGGATCCACCGTTCGTAGGCTGATGTCCGTCTGGAGGATGCTCGTAATCATACAGTATATTATATACTGTAGTCATTATACAACAACATGTTCAATGCTGACCTTTTTATCTCTATTTTGATCGTCTATCTTGTATATTGTGTCGTTATCTGTGGTTTCAAAAGAGAGAATTAAAAAGGGATGAAGGCGAGATGAAAGGACATGCTGAGCTCTGCCTGCCTTCACACGCATGTAGGCCCGAGCTGAAATAGA
>NC_045750.1:2135040-2153482 GCF_008692095.1 Etheostoma spectabile | reverse complement strand
TTTAGGTCAGTCCCGTACCCGCTGTGAGCCCCGTCACTTATTCTCGGCTTGAAATTCCCAAACACTTCTAACTGTGAAATTCACCTATGAAAATGCATATTCAACTCAAGTAAAAGCAGACATGATGTTCTGAGATGGATTGCCAAATTGGCAGTCACTGCATAGGTAATTTACAGGAGGGAGGGGGGGACTACAAACCTCTCCAAAATAAATCAACACTGGCCAGTGCAACCCACCCCAAAAAAAACTATTAAAATTTCCTTACATAATACACACCATTAATTGATGCAGAAAAGGCCAATTGCTGCAGAGGATTCACCAGAATTAGACAACTAAAGGGGTTTGCCGCTCAAACCCCCCCCCTTCATCCCCATCCCCCAAGTTGCAAAGTTGCGCCCTGGTCCCCCCACCCAGTCCTGTAAAGTGTGGCACAGTGAAATGAGGTAGCAGCCTTAATGATGGCTCCTGGGGAAGACGAAGAAAAAACAGATAATAACCGCATGCAGAGGATTCAGAGTCATGTAAGAATATGCGCGGTTTACGTAATGCAAAACATAACCAATAACCACCGGCAGATGGCCCTGTTAGCAGCACTGCGGGACATTAAGCATTAAAGCATTTACCTTCCAGATACCGCGCCGCAGTAATGCCGGTCTTACACCACTGCTTAATGACACAAGCTGCCAGGGGGGAAGCTGCTGCTGCTGATAGCTGGCGATTTTCTCCTCTCCCACATGAGTAGGCTCAACAACCTTTATATTATAGTGGTTGGTTTAGTTGCTGCAGATGGAGCAGTAGTAGTCTGTCGGGTTGCTCAGCGGCTCCCGGCAGAGGAGGAGGATCCATCTGCAGACTCATTAAACGATCCGAAATGCTAAGACCCAGATAACTGATGTAAGGGGGATGGGGGGGGGGGGGGGGGGGGAAGGACATGGCGCCTGTTGTGGGGGTCGGGCGCAGCCTGTATTAAACATATCTTAAATTACTCCAACCGTGATCATTCCACCAAATGGAGTCGTACTGATTATAATAAAGAAGGACTTGTAGTGTTTATGCTAATTGAAACACCATGACTCCGCGGCAGCTGCACAATAAGTACCCAAATGTATGCATATTGATGCATTTTTATGTGTAGTATGGGTGTGTAGACTAAGTGGTGGCAGGCTTTCCGTCATATTTCAGTAAAAGAAAACGCCGAGAAATAAGAAGTTCCGCAGAGCTCGGACAGCATGCGGCGCGTGCTGCGGAGTTGGGCGCAGATGAAATGGAGCTGATGGAGGTAAAAAAAAAAAAAAAAAAAATCACACACACACACACAAGGCTAAAACAAAATGATTGATTGAAAAAATTACACATTGTAGGGACATAGCCTGTGGTGGGAGAGAAACGAACAACTAGGAGGCCACCTTTCAGCGGACAGGATGCAGATAAATGGCGCAGATTTTTTTTGTTTTTTTTTGTTTTTACATCGGCGGAATTTACTGGAGTCCTAACATAAAACACCACCGATGCAGGAGGGTCTTTGGTCGGTGGTGGAACGCATTTAAACACGGCTTGAATGCTGTGCGCCGCCAGTCGCCCGCGGTGCTCTCTGTGGAGGTCCCGCCGAAGGGAGCGGAGGATTTGTTGCGGGGAATGCGGAGGTCGGACCTCCTCTTGCATAAGCTGAATTGACAAAAACAAACACACACAAAAAACAAACGATTGTTTTTTTTTTCGTTTTATCTCTGCAGAACTTATAAGCACAACATAGTCAAACCCAAGAAGAGTGCCAGAGCCAAAGCAGTATCCTAAGCCCTCAAAAATCTGGTTTGTTTGTGCTGGGTGCAGTCAGGAGGTGGATACAGTAGCCGAATGGAAGGATGGAGGGAGAGAAGTTGGGTCAGTCAAAAGGAGAGAGGAGAAGGGGAGGGGTGGTCCTCTGAAGAGAGGGAGTCAGATGAAGCCAGGTTTTATCCTGGGCTCCAGCTCTGCTTTATCCTCTTCTCTGAGGATGGAGGGAGGAAAGAAGAAAGAGGTGAGAGCTGCCTCTCCACGAACTGAGTAAACAGCCATTGACTCTGAGCTAAACTACCATTTATATGTGGAATCTAAATGGCTCCAGGAAACAACATATTCTACAGAGAAACGCCAGAGATCTGGATTAAAACACGCACATTGGCAAAAGTATGCAGATCCTGAACATGACGTAATCTGTGCTTACACAAAGTACAAGAAGGTTAATATGAGTGTCACATACGTTGGCATTGGCAAGATGGTTTTGGGTCTATGAGAAGTTGATTAAAATGTAGTGGAGAAGAAGTAAAAGTGCATAGAGTGGAAATACCTCAAAGTACCAAGTAGGCCAAAATTGTACTTAAGGGCATTAAGCTACTTGAGTAAATGTACTTAGTTACATTCCACCAGAAACGTGTGGAGGTCTACTCTTCTAATCTTTGCTGGGCTGTGAATTTGTGCCCAAACCCTCTGAATATGGATGATCTCACCTTCATCCAGCGACAATCAAGACACTGAATTAATATTTTTTCCACACATGAGCAGCGTTTCCTCCAGGGTTCCTCCATGGCTCGTCATCTGTCCTGCTCGCCTGCCATCCCCCCCCCCCCCCCCACACACACACAACACACACACGCGCGCCCACGGATATGGGAACCAGTAGACTTATCGAGGGCCACAAACCATGAAATATCAGTGGCTTCCATCTTGAGGAGCCTCATTTTCTTCTTTCAGCAAAGAAGCGACGAGCTTTACGAGATTGGAGTCTGAATAATGTAAAGACTCAACTCAGCTCAAGATCAGTACGATCTCGATTTTATGTTCACAACGGAAATGTCAGGTTTTTATATTTTATATTTGTTTTTTAAACAGAATGAGCTGAAAAATATTCCTTTATTTAAATAGACTGGCAAACAACGATGTTCCTCTATCAAACCTGCAACAGGGAGTGCATTGATCTTACCCTCATCTTGTCCTTGGGTCAAATTTGACCCGTTTCAGTTAATCTTTTTTTTTTTTTTGGCACCAAAAAAGGGCCGTCGAAAAAGCACTGAAAATGTCAACAATACAAATATTAAATAACTTTTGCAAAAAATCAAAAAAAGCACTCAAACATTGAAAAAAAGTGACAAAAATGTCGGAAAAAAAACATTAATAATGTTGAAAAAAGGACTTTACGTTTTGTTTTATTTGGATGACGGGGAAACAACACAAGGGTTAAGCTTTAGCGCGTACATTTATAAATACAACGTCCGTTACATTCAAGGCCGTTGCTAAATGGTTGCTAAAAGATAATTAAGACTCTCGGCTCAACACATCTCTTCTCTGGATCTCTCGTGTGTGTGCAGGAGATCGTCGCCCGGTGACTTGCCTGCGCAGAAACTCGAAGACGATAATTTCCCTATCTGAAGAGGTCATTATTGTTTCAATCCTCCGTGTCCTCCTTGGCTACTAGCAACTCCGTGGAGATGGGGGGCGTGAAGCGCCATCAGGCTTGTATCGTGGGACAGCGGCGACAGTGTTGTTGTCATTACTTAGAATTCCTCATGGGGGCGACAGAAACTCGCACCTGTACCTTTTAAATTAAACAAAAAATGTAATAACCAAAAATGTAATAATTTGATTTTAAAACAAAATAATCAATAAATAGAAAAATATTAAACTGACGAGATTATCGGTGACGTCTACATCCGAGGCCGTTTAAAATTGCGTCGCGATTTGATTTAATGTCAACACGAGTTGTAATCTTATACACATGTATATCAGCTTTTAACCGATTCACGAGGCATCGTTACATCCCGGATAATATATACTTACACCAGTTATGATTCAACACCAATATTTATCATTCGTGTTACTGATGTTGTACTACATGATTATATTATATGGTTATTTTGCTACATCACTAATATAGTTTTTATGCTAAAGGTTTTACCATAAGATGATTTGGTTTCATCTATTTAATATTAAGTGATGTTTGGTTTAATATCCGTAAAACAATTTGAAATGGAAACAATCGCTATACAGCCCTGGTAAAGCCCATTTCTGCTTCATTTAATGGCATTAATAATTTAAAGACTGTGAATAAGCACATTAGGATAATAGAAATGGAACGGACACATGGTTAATATCTAGAAGGAGTGTAGCTGCTAAAGGACGAATGTGGATTGTTGATTTGTGAGAAGACCTGAGGGCCCGAAATCAAAAATAAAGAGAGAATGCATATAGATCAAGAGTGTGCAACAATGTTCTTTCTTTCAAGTGAAATTCTAGAGATCAGGAACTCAGGACAGCCGTTGCTGTGCGGTACCTTTCCAATTATATAAATTATAGTGGCTAAAAGAAAACATAACCATGAAAAGGGAGAAGGAAACAGGAGGAACTTGGTGTTGATTGCATCAAACATGTTGACAAATCACAGTCAGGACATGATCACCCCCCCAAATTGCCCCCCCCATGCACGTTGCTATTAGTGTGTACCCTTCACAACACACTGTGCACAGTGTGTTCTGTGTGTTATTATACAACAAGTAGATCCGACCGGGCAATCTGATCTGATTATTACCGTCAGGCCAATAATAACAATACAGCGCGCCCTCTGTTTAACACTGCTTAGCCTTGTTTCGTCGGGTCAAATATGACCCGTTTCAAAGTGTTTATATCAGAATATGGATTTTTACAACCAATTGCCCAAAGATAACATGGATGATTCCATACAACGTCTTCAAGTTAAATGAATTACTTTCATTACATTTTTGGGGTTTTATTTAATTTTAAGAATTTGAATTATTTTTTTATTATTTTTTATTATGGTTTCAAAACCATATCCGGACTAAACTTTGACAAAACATTCAACATCTCTGATGTTACATTAGCTAAAATAATTCTAATTTCTGCCTTTTAACTAAAAACGTAGTTAATTTGATATTAAATGAGGTTTGTTGACCATGAATTCCAGAATAAGTGTAAAACCTGTTATTAAACCAGCTCAGGTTTTTAAAAAAAAGCTCCAAAAGCTGGAAAAAGGGACAAATAAAGCCAAAACAGTGACAAAAACATTAGAAAAGCACTATTTTTTTTAAATTTTTGATTTGGAGGGCAAGTTCATGGTTAACGGGAAGACAACACGAGGGTTAAATAGAGTATACTTGATATGAGCTTGATTAAGTTAAAACAAACGACCAAAGCAAGTTTACATAAACCAGAGCATAGTGTCTCAAACTCCATCCATCTTCATCCGTTATCGCTATCGGGTCGCGGGGGGCAGCGCTCCAGTAGGGAACCCAAACTTCCCTTTCCGAGCCACATCAACTAGCTCCGACTGGGGGATCCCGAGGCGTTCCCAGGCCAGGTTGGAGATATAATCTCTCCACCTAGTCTGGGTCCTTCCGAGGCCTCCCAGTGGACGTGCCTGAATACCTCCCCTGGGAGGCGCCCAGGAGGCTCCTAACAGATGCCCGAACCACCTCAACGGGCTCCTTTCGACGCGAAGGAGCAGCGGCTGTACTCGAGAGCTCCTCTCGGATGACTGGGCTTCTCACCTCTCTCTAGGGAGACGCCAGCCCCCCTCCTGAGGAAACCCATTTCGGCCGCTTGTACCCTTGTACCCTGTCTCAAAACTCATTATGAAATTGTTGCGACAGAGATGTCGGTCTCAGAGATATTTGGGTACTTTTGTACTTTTCCCCACATTATTACTGAGTTTTTTTTCTCAAGGAAATAAAAGGAATTTTGGGTCCATATCTCCAAGGTTGTAATGTAGGCTATTGAAATTTTGGATAAGGGTTTGCAAACAATCTGGCTCAATTTAAAGGGCAGTCCAATTAAAGGTCCCATGAATGGTGCTCTTTTGGATGCTTTTTATATAGACCTTATGGTCCCTAATACTGTATCTGAAGTCCTTTACATAGATCTTAGTGGCCCCCTAATACTGTATCTGAAGTCTCTTTACATAGACCTTAGTGGTCCCTAATACTGTATCTGAAGTCTCTTTACATAGACCTTAGTGGTCCCTAATACTGTATCTGAAGTTCTTTTATATGACACCTTAGTGGTCCCCTAATACTGTATCTAAAGTCTCTTTTATATAGACCTTAGTGGTCCCCTAATACTGTATCGAAGTTTCTTTCTTAGTGTGTGCCATTTCTGAGTCTGTAGCTATTGAGGGGGGGGGGGGGGGGGGGACCTCATAATGGCCTCATAAGGGGAAGATTCCAGTCGCCCATCTGAGCTTTCATTGTCAAAGGCAGCGCAGTACCCAGGGCTTCGGTTCACACCTATCACCATTTCTAGCCTGGGGACCAAAGGAAGGCTGGGGAACTCATATTAATGTTAAAAACCTCCTAAAGTGACTTTTTAAAAACCTCCTAAAGTGACTTTTAAAAACCTCATAAAGTGACTTTTAAAAAACCTCACAAAGTGCCCTTTTAAGCCTTTAAATGTGACAACAGTGACAGCAAGAAAGCTCAGGTGTCTGTTTTCTGTAATACAGTTGTAATAAATTTGTATGAAATTACTTTGAAGCACAGCTGTTTGAACCGTTCAAACAATACCAATCTCCATTCATAAATCTAACAAATTAATGTTGTTTGCTATTGATAATGGGACCATGTTTAAACTGCACGTATCAATTAATGAAGAATTAAGGAGTTCGTTGGGAAATTCGGCGCAGGTGATGTCAATTAAATAACTAAAATAGGTAAAGTAAAAGATAAGAATTATCTAAACCTAACTACTTGGAGTCCATATTGTGGCAGAAATACAGACTTAATCTTGAGTGACAAACGCTTTCCATCGTGTTTTAACGTGTATTTAGGTTGTGTGTGCTTTTGTTATGTCATTGTTGAGTAACATGGTGACACCGTGCATTACACAAGCCTGGTTAGATAAGGTTATGTAGCCTAGCTAGCTAACGGAGCTAACCTAGCCCCCAGTGTGCAGCGTGAGTTTGTCCGTCGGGGCTGCTGTGGATCAATGGTCTCCTCCTCCAGGCTCCGGCTGGTTTGGCGTCATTTTATACAACAGTACATGGGAGACATGGCCTCTAAAGCCCGATGACGACTCCAGAGGCGGCACTGCCGGACGGGACGGACGGCATCAAAGTATCCGGTAAGTTAGCGTTAGCATTTTAGTTTCGTTAGCATAACTTTAGTTTATGACACACTAACGCCATACACCGCACCCAAAACGATCTTTTGCTGGTTTGTTTGTGTTCTGTAATATTGGGGTAACGTTTTACGGTGTTGCTTCCGTACACGTATGGGAACAAATCTGTTAAAAGACGTAGTTCGCTAAGTGAAGTAGGGTTAACTGTAAGTGAGCCATTAGCACTTGCTGCTGTTACTGCGCATGCGCAAGCCAGTTTGCCTTTTGAACGCTTTAGAGCTACATTGACACAGCTACTCCACATGGATGAAATATATGAGAATATAACCCTGATAGTGGTGCATACTTTTAAGAGTATAACTTGTCGGTGCATATGACCTGTTTTTAAGGCAAATAGTGACATTTAAGCCCCTATGTTAAGTACAGATTCTTTTGGTCAGATGTCAACAAGGATACATTGAGTTTTATATTATAGATTTTATCAGAGTTTACATTCTTTGCAGTACAAATGTGCTAAAGGCTGTAAAGTGGGATTCATCCATGATAGAATCACACATAATGAGGAACGTAGATCTTTTGAATCTTGATTATGCTGCAGGCAATACAAATTCTGCATGGTTAACAGTGCTCAAGTCAACATTTTAAGTCCTAATAACAACTTAAACTAGGATTTTTCTGAGAGCTCCAACATCTGAGTTAATAACATGGAAATGCTTGAAAACAATGATGACTGATGCTGGTGTCAGCCAACCCCGTGTTTAATGTAATTAAACCCAAATGAAATAGCGGTCATAGTGTATATTTTCCGTGTACAGAATTTTTAAAAACAAACATGATAGACTGAAAACATACAGTCGCTTGAGGAGTCTGTAAATGCTCACAGGTTTAAATATGGACATTTATCTTCAAAACACTATGGCAGTGATTCCCAAAGTGGGGTCGGGACCCACGGGGGGGTCGAGAGCAGAGAGGGGGGGGGGGGTGCAAAGTGATTTCAGAAATAATAAAATAAAATTAAAAACGATTAGAAATAGCATATGTTAGCCATGATTTTAACACAAGATAAAACTAGTGGCTAAATTAAATACAACCAAGCAAAAATAAAAAGGGAACAGCTCTTTTGATTTTCACGCCCGTGTGTAGTACGGTTGGGCGCGCAACGTTGATATATGTTTATAGTGGGGGGGTCGCCAGTCACTTGCACCGTTACTTGTGGGGGTCGTGGGCTGAAAGATTCGGGAACTCTGAACTAGGGATGAATTTGCATAAACTCTTGATATGGAAGATTTGTGCAAAAACACAAACAAATCAAAAGCAGTGATGAAATACATAACTGTGAAATACATAACTGTGTGACATAATTAATTCTGCGTTGTATCAGGAAAGTCTTTACGATGCAAAACAACAATGTTCACTAACTTGTTTTATTATTATTTATTTTCAATAAAAGATAGATTGTGTATATGAAGACATTGAGGATTTGGTATATAAATGTAAAATATTAGCAATCCAATTCATGAAAAGCAGTATGGCTTTTATACATCTGATTTAGTTATTAAAACCATATTGTCACTATAACATGAATATGGCTTAGACAAAAGTGTGTGTGTGTGTGTATATGTGTGTGTGTTGTGTGAGATCGGGAGTTTTTCGTGTGGACAAACGACCGCAGCAGCACCGAGTTGGCATTGTGGCATTTGGCTCCAAGCTGCACCCTCTCACTACAAGTGAGGCGCTCAGTCTTGGCACATGATGAATAGATCTGCACTGGCAATGAACAAAAGACCACTAGACCTACACACACACACACCACACACCACACACACCCACACACATTAAAAAGAGAAGACAACAGTAATAAGTGGAAGTGTAATGTTGTGTGGAGAAGTATTGATCTATGATATTTATGTTAAGAGATGGAGAGAAAGGAAAGATGAGAATATACAAAGTCAAATGTCTGAGTCGAGTTTAAATTTGGTTGGATTGACTTCCCAAAGTGTGTATTTTTCAGACCGGAGGGGGTTGGACGGGGGAAAGAGAATGTGGGTTAGGAGGGCGGGGTTCTACTGCGAAAAGAGAGATTGGGATGGATGGATGGAAAGGTTCAGACGGAGTGGCAGAACTGCTGAGCGTCGCCAACGCTCTCGGGAACACACTGCACAATCCAGGGAGACGGGAAAGAAGGAGGGAGCGATAGGAGAGGAAAAGCCATGGATGCAGTGGAGAGACTTGGCAGAGCGTCCCCTCCTTGTCTGTCTGGCTCAGGGCTGCAGCGCCAGAGGAATCAAGAAGTGTCAGCGCGTTGTGGAGGTGGTGGAGGTGGTGTTGAATGGGGACAAGCTCTGCCTCGTCCCGAAAAGCACGAGAAAACTACTTTCAATCGACTGCAACTCGGCCTTCGAAAGGGAATGGGAAATAAACAACCACGAAAATGTCCTTCTTTCGAATGATACTTGGATTGGAGCCATTGGACGCAACCAAGTTTCGGACCACAACGTGCAACGTGACCACAATATCCGATATACGACCTGTCATTTTAGTACAGCAAAGATTTGTGTGTTTTTGAAGAACAAGGTTCCTGAACAGACTTTAATGGATGTTTGACCTCAGAGAGTGCACTTCCCGGCCAGAGGAAGGCGTCCCCGAGCCAAGTAAGAGGTTTGTGTATAAATGCTTGTTGAACGTCTTGGACCAAATCAGTGGATTTAAGCGTGAAATCTAATATACGTGTTAAAACGCAGTTGACCAGAGGTATGAAGGGGCCAAGCTGGGCCAACAGCCTTTAGCTAAAGACCAGAGCAGGTGTCTCCACGTTGTTTGACCTCTTGAATATCTTTATGTATAATAATATCTTTTTGGATTCAACGGAAGATAGATGAAACTGAACGTTCATTCTGGATCTTGAGTAGTAGATAAGTAGTTGCGGTTCAAAAACAGCTTGTGCTGTGACCACGCCCAGCCGTGATGTCACAGGACCCTGAGTACACCTGTACGTCATTGCACCCGGTGAGAAGTGAAACCACTGCAGGTCAGCACAAACAGGATTTTCAGTGAGAGTGAAGTTTCTCTTTGAGGAGTTCTGCTCCTATTTGGCTAAAAAGTTGAGATTGAAAGTTAATTTTTGATCTTGGAAACGGCGGTTGACAATAAATCTCCCCACCAATGTCCGGTTAGTAGCTGTTCCAAAGCTTGTGATTGTAGATTGTAGATGGTCAATGAAGTGGAGCATAAACAGGGGGTTCAAAGGGGTGTTAATCTTTATTTTGCAGCTTTTGCTACTTTAAAATGCTTCATGTAACTTGTAACGTCGTAATTGGGGGTGGCATACCAGTCTGTAGGGTGGGAACCGGAGGGTTGCTGGTCAAGTCCGTTCTGACTTAAAGTAGGTGGTGGACTGGTAGCTGGAGAGTGCCCTTTCACTCCTGGGCGAACCCCCCCCCCACCCCCCCCCCACACTCTCGCCTTTTCGCCTTTAGTGCATGTGTGTGTAGTTCAGGGAGTAACAAACAGTATAGAAACGCTGTAATTTGGATTACTGAAGTATACATTATTATCTACACAAGTAGTGATGCATGTGCAATAATTATATTTATTATAATAATTAACAATTATTTGAAGAATATTTCTCTATCAGTAATCATTTGGTCTATAAATGTCGGAAATAGTGACAAGTTCCCTAACTCCAAAGGCTTCCTTAAAATTGTTTCTTTCATCCGACCAAGAGTCCAAAACCCATATTTGTAAACATCAAAGCAATCATCCCACATTTGAGAAGCTGGAACCTGCAAATGTTTGGCGTTTTCTGCTCGAAAAACATCTAACAATCTATATCAGTATGGTTTCCGTGTCATATTTTCCTTCAAATCATTTATTGTAATTGTTTCAGTTCTACTTTTAACCACGGTAACATTCCCAAACGTGTGCTAACTTAAACACCAATGACATGCAAATAAGTAGCTGTTGTTGTTGTTGTTGTTGTTTTCTTATATAAGATTATTAAGTTAAATACAAAATAAGTTTGTCTGAATAATGCATATAAAGTGTAGCTGTGGATTTACAAGCCTTAGTGCCTCTAACAAAAATATTGTATTACTGTTTTTTTCTGCTTAAAAAGCCTACCTGTATGAAAGTAGTGTTATTATTGGTTTCCAATCCATTTGAAAATCTAATTCTTTTGTTTACTTGTATTCGGATGTTATTCTAGACATTAAGACCCCCAGTTGACATTTTACCCATCCCCCCCCCCCTCCACACCAACACACCCAGATGGAAAAAGTGAAAACAAAAGCCTAATGAAGAAGTTAATGTCTCTCTATACAGCTTAATTGCAGATGTGTTCAGACATCCAGCAGCTGGTCTTTTATAGCAGGTGTAAATCAATATAATTGCTTGCTGTTTGAACGTGTCATATTACTGGGAGTATTTGACAATATCAGGAGTGATATTATGCTAATAGGACTCTGATTCAAGATATCAAGTGGTATTTAAAACACAAAGGTTGTTTCTTCACACTTGAGCTTGGCCAGCTGCTTTGACAGACCATAAGTGGAGCCAAAAACATCTGGATCGCCCCTGGTGGCCGGCTGCGGTAAAGGTCATAAATCCGCCCCATCCACGTTAGCGGAAAGGACCAAACAAAAACATCAGTACAACGTCAAATTTCTCGTTTAGGTAGCTTGATCACACTGATGTTTGTTTAATGGGGGGGGGGGGGGAATCACCAGACGCCTCTTGATACGATATCATCACTACTTATGCACGACTACGATATTATTGTGATTTTTAAACATATTGCAATATTCTGCGAAATCTTGCAATTTATAACCTTTTTTTTTCCAACTTGTAATTTTCCCCAATCAAATGACGTCCCGAAGGAAAAAATCGTTTTATCTAAAAAGAAACATTTCTTTGTTCATTCACTTCAGTTTATTCCTGCAAAATGGGACGAACTGACCAACATATATATATAAAAATAATAATATATAATAGTAATAGATCCATACTTGGCGCCGTGTATCGAGACAGTGTTGCCGCTGAAAATATTGCGAACCATGTTGTGGTTTGATGATCATGAGTCATTAATGTTAAACAACGGGTGAAACGTCAGATTGCAGTTGGCATTACCTGCAAAGTCGATGGACAGGTCATGGGCGGGACTTTGAAACCTCTGCCCACCATCTGCTCAGTACTGCGCGACTCGCTCCAAAATTACAAGATGGTGACGCCCGTATTCAGAATATTTATGATAGTAATGTAGATGTGTGTCTATGGGACTGATACTCATTTCCTAGTGTGTTTTTTTGCCCCTCAGAAGACTGGTGTCCACACTAATGTGGCCTTGTAGGTTATCAGATACACAGCAGATTAGTGAATGTTGCAGACCCGTATCAGGACATCCATCACGTCTCGTTAAATGTTAAGTGACTGTGCGGCGTTATCAGGTTCAGGTGCTCCTAATCCATCTTATCTTGTCACAGCCGTTACCACCGACAACACAGAGGGATACCAGCGAATGAAGTGTGTTGTGTGTGATTTGCTCAGCGAGCTCTTTGTTTTTTTTTACCCGGTGGCCTTTAACCTTGACGGGCAAAATGACGGGCGTTTGAGACGGAGAATGGAGAGAGACATGACAGATGAGGCACACCGGTAGAATCGACAGAGAAGAGGTGAGTTAAAAAAGATGGAGGGGAAGAGAAATGAGACACAGACTGGCATGACAGGTTATACTGTGTGTACACTGTGTTGTTTTTCTATTCGATCAAAAACACAAGCCAATGCTCGTGTAAAAGGGGTAGTAGTGGGTGGAAGAAGATACTCCGATGCTTCTATAAGTAATAGAATAGTTGAAATACTCTTGGTGAAGGAGACTGAGGCACTTAGAGGCTGATGATTAAAAGCCTTTAATATCTTGGCTATTAAGTCATTAAAACATGCAAATAGCATTAGAAATACCTTTTGTCTGAAAATGGATTATAATCCCCCTGATGAGTTGACCTGCCGTGATAGTCCAGGAGAAGAGTGTAAGGAAGTGTGGAAAGCTTATTGGTTTCCAGGAGTAGGCCTCCAGATTAACTTATAAAATCGCAATCTAACAATCACCCTGTTCACGATTAAATTTTTAAATGACTTAGATAAAAAAAAAAAACTACTACTACTACTTTCTTCTGTGAGTTTTAGAACATAGACTGTATAAAATAGGTTTTAAAGCGCTGCCTGTCCTCTGTCTACAGGGTGGTGATGATAATGAGCCAAAAAAAATCTATGTTTGGTATTTCCAATTTGTTTGTTTTGTCATGGTCCAAAAAATCGTGGCAAAGAATGTGATATCAATCTAAGCAAAAAATAATAATCGTGATTTACATTTTCCCTGCATCGTGTAGGCCTAGCCTGCATTTAACACCGTGGAGAACAGGGCATGTTGAGTGAATGAGAAAAACAAGAAAAGGACATATTGTTTTTTATTTTTTTAAAATCATTGCAAGTTAGCAGATACATACGCGTTGTAAATCTATTCCTGTGTTTTGTTTGGCTGTAATTATTTTTAATGGGGGGTGAGAAAAAATATTTCTCATCAACATTAAATATATTTGATATCTACACAAAATGGTCTAATGGCCAACCTCTGATATTTAATCAGCCGTGTGTGTGTTGCAGAAGATGGGAAGTGTGACTTTTAGGTGTGTGTGTTTGAGAAGAGGGAAGTGGGACTTTTAGGGTTGTGTGTTTGATTGCAGCTGAGAGTGAAGAGTAATTGCTTCAGATTTAATGCAGATCCCTCACACTTTACTCTGAGCCCAAATCCGTGGACACCCCGGCCTTTATACAGCGAACAGTAAACCCAGCGGCGCTGAGTGCCTACTCCACATAGTGAGGCGGTAGCTTAGCATTAAACACAGACGCCTTCCCAACCGTCATAAATGTATTTATGATGAGTTAAACCGCACGCATGTTGCAGTAAGCCTCCCTTAAGTATATACTAATCTTGTGTACCAAATTCCAAATACCTCATGAGCAGACCCAAACAGACTGCAGATTTTTTTACTGTTAAACGAGTTGACGTACACAGCAATTTAACAGTTTCTATGTCTGAAAGGGTGCAATCATTCACCATCTTTTAAGTGCAAAGTTCATTAGGTATATTTTTTTGCAACGCACATCCTACAACACACATATACTCTGCCTCAAACTAATGGTGTGAGGGATCGATGAGAGACACACACACAACACACCAACACCACACAACCAACACACACACACACACACACACACACGTATTAACCCCCGACCACACCTAGCATACAGTAGATGTCAATTATGTGTTTCAAAGGTTAAGAGATGATGGAAAAAAGGAGACTGCTTGCAACCAATCTCTCCAAGCGTCTTGATTTACTGCGACGTGTTATTGAAAGCAGGAAAATCAGTTTGGTCCACAAATGTTTTCAACAGTGACTCGTTTATAAAAAAAAAAAAAAAAAAAGCTGTAATGTGACATGTGATTGGCCCACTACAGCTACAACCATGCAGTCTGGGGTGGGGCTGGTCGGGCTCGGTCTATATGCTGGAGTAGCCGTTCAGTGTGACGATGCGTCCACACATGATGGGTATCGAAGAAGTAGAAAAACGTATTAAATGAAGTATTCTTTTTTCGAATTGGTAGCACTTGAAGGGTACTAATATCATTTAAATGATACCAGCCCTAAAACTTCCAAGTTTCTTTGTGAAGAACCGTGTAATTTGGTACAAATTAAAGAGAAAATATAGACAATGTTTAATTGGTACGTTTCTTAGTAATTAAATCCAATTCATTTCTAACATTATCAGTTACAGTCTTAGGTCACAGCAACAAAAATATCAAATTTTTCTACAAGCAGGCATTCATTTACCATGTAACCATGATGTTAATGATGTGCTGATGTAAATGAATATGAATAAATTAGTTGTTATTTGCAAAAACGGATAAAGCAATTCTTAAAATGAAATAAACTGACACCAGTTTGATGAGTTCCCTGGATTGTGACACACACACACCACACACAAACAACACACACACACACACACACACACAACCACACACACACACACACACAACACACACACACACACACACACAAACACACAAATGATTGCGGAAAATAAAGATATCTGTTACCCCTGTAAACCCTTTTAGTCACGTAATAATTCTTTCTTAATAGAAACAGTTAAATATTTATTTTGAAAAACATAGAATTTGTAAAGTAATGCTTATTAGGGTGTAGGGGTAGTAGGGGTATTTTGAGAGCAAATGCCCTTTCTTAATAAGGATGTGGCTGTTTATGCAGATTTCTAGATGCTTCAGGATCTGGCTCCAAAGATGCTTGTTATATTAAGAAGCATATTGCAACGGCAGGGGATATAAACACCGAAAACTTTCATAATCATTTCTTAACACCAGGATGGAAAGTAAAACTCAAGGCCAAAGCACCACTGCCAGTCAAGCGTGTATATTTGGTTAGTGGAGGGTGGAGTTTCAGGGGCCCAAGTTTAGATCTGATCTAGAATGAAGCTGTGGGAATCTACCATTTCAAAAAAAGACCCCCAAGGCCTCTCAGACCGGATCCAAACACACCCAGGTAGAAAACCAACAACAGGTAAGTGTTGTATTTAAGTTATTGATAAACTTGTATTTTAATGTCTGCATAGCTTCTGCTGAAACAGCTTCCAGGGGAAAAATTGCCTCTACAATAGAGAATCCAGTTTGTACAACCTGTCGTTATTGTAACTGTTTCTACCACATCACACACAACATTGGCTATGTGTCCTAAAGCCCATGAGTCCATGAAGCAGTTTGTTTTTCAACGTAAAACCTTTTGAAATATTCAAGCACGTCTCCTTGACATGTGCTGCGTGTTGAGACGGGACGCAGGAGGTTGTCCGAAAGCAGAACGATAGGAGAACACTGATGGTTGTAATGACGGGGGTCATAAAAACCAGATGGCAATCGGAGCAGCTGATTGAGATGCTCAGATAGAGGTGGAGAGAAAAACACTGTACCGGGAGAAATAAAGAGAGAGGAGAGAGAGAGAGTGGAGAAAGATGGGTGTAGGAGGTGTGTAAACGGAGGCTGTAAGAAATGGGGGGAGCAGGAGGAAGATGAAGAAACAGGCAATCACGAGAGAGAGAGAGAGAGACACAGGAGGAGGAGAGGGTGGGGGTAGGTTACTTGTAGATTTAATTGCAGTGCAGTTGAGGCAATCGTTGTGTGTGTGTGTCTGTGTGTGTGTCTGTGTGTGTGTCGTGTGTGTGTGTGTGTAGACTCTCCAATACCTAGCCAGACATTAGCTACAGGGTTTATATTACTGTCAGGTCTGGAGCTCCGGGGGGGGAGACGGGGGAGCCCTGGACGTTCAGGCCAGGTTGGAGCTCCTCTCCAGGCTCTCGGCGGCGTTTTGAGGGTAGCAGAGGTCATCGATTGGGAAGTACACTTAATACTTCAGCAGGATTCTCTTAACTTAACACATCACAGCTGCACCGTCGTCCACTACTTGATGTAGGACCAAATCCCTGCAAAACTAAACGGCCATGTTATTTTGAGAATGTTAGCATGCTAATGTTAGCATTTATCAGAAACCCAAGAGCTGCATAATATATGGTTACATACATATAATTTACATATATAATAGTATATATACAGTGTGTATGCATATATATATATAAATATATATACTGAGTGTGGAGTATATATTATATATTATATATATATATATATATATATATATATATTTAATATATAACTGTATATTAGTTGTACAGATTATGCAATTTCAGATTAGCACTCGATAACTGACATATCGTTGAGTTTATGATAACATGTTTATGTAGATTATCAGTCAAACACATTTGGGATTGAAAAAACATAATTTGAACTCAAGGTCCACTTCTGCTGGGGTTCAGGACACAGACATCAGCCAAATTTAATAATAATAATAATAATATAATTCAGCTACCGAGCAGACGTACTGTACCGCAATAGAAGTAAGACGCTCCATTCTAGATAATTGCTCATTATTAGTCAAATAATCAAAGAACGTTGATCAAATAGTTTTGAAAAAAAGTGGATCTGTTTGAGCAATCGATTCAATTCAGATATGGCCCTTTGGGAAATTTGGATGAGACTTTTTCCACAATCAAAATATGAATTGATCTGAACAGGAACTGAAAATGTCCTTATGGGCGTCCTGGTGGTAAAGGACTTAAAGGTGTGTTTCAGTCGCATCTTGAATGCACTGTATACACCTTCGCTTTTTATGCTTTTATCTATTTTCTCCATTTTGGGTAGCTACAGTGGTTGTGTATTGGTCCCTGAGCGTTGCCAAAACGTGGGAGACCTTCTCTCAATAATGGTTCTGAACCCATGTCTTGTTTAATAAGTCTTCTCTTAATCTTCAACATCAGTTTGTCACGCAGCCATAACCTCAGTCATTATGCTTCTGATGAACGATGGAAGGAAAAAAAGTTAAGAAGGAAGTTAAAATCTGAGTCAGGAGCTGACTTAGCACCTCGGTCAGCTCTGTGTGCACCAGGATGTAAATGGGCTCAGTCTTGGTCTTCTGGTTTGGTAGAGTGTAGAGAAACCTTCTCCGTGGAGTAATGGATCCACCGTTCGTAGGCTGATGCCGTCTGGAGGATGCTCGTAATCATACAGTATATTATATACTGATGTCATATACAACAACATGTTCAATGCTGACCTTTATCTCTATTTTGATCGTCTATCTTGTATATTGGTGGTTATCTGTGGTTTCAAAGAGAGAATTAAAAAGGGATGAAGGCGAGATGAAAGGACATGCTGAGCTCTGCTGCCTTCACACGCATGTAGGCCGCGCTGAAATAGAGTAGCACTAATTGTGTGTGTGTGTGTGTGTGTGTGTGGTGTGTGTGTGGTGGGTGTGTGTTGGTGTGGGTGTTGTGTGGTGTGTGTGTGTGTGTGTGTGTGTGTGTGGTGTGTGTGTGTGTGTGTGTGTGTGTGTGTGTGTGTGTGGTGTGTGTGTGTGTGTGTGTGTGTGTGTGTGTGTGTGTGTCACAGATGTGTCACCATGGATAAAGGCCTGTTCTGTGATCAGACTTATTTTTGTGACAGGATTTTGGGAACGGTAGAAGAGAATGGGAGGCAGGCTGCACACACACACACACACACACACACACGCACTTGTCCCTAAAAAGAAAAAAACGGCTAGCTGTTTGAAGTGAAGTGTCCTGAAGTGCTTTCTAACCTTGTTCACTGCTCTTTACCGCTGAATAAAAGAAAAATGAGTTGCCAGTACAAACCAGTCAGAAACTGGCTAATATGGAAAGAAACCTCCTG
>NC_045750.1:2125040-2130040 GCF_008692095.1 Etheostoma spectabile | reverse complement strand
TGATTGTTTTCATTATAAATGTATCTGTAGATTTTTTTCTTGATTGATTAATCATTTAGATCAGGATCTCAGAGGCCAGGGTAATGACTTCAGTTTGCCTGTTTAGTGTGACTGACGGGCTCAAACTTTAATATATTAAACACACATGACAAAGAAAAAGGTCAAATTTTCTTATTTTAGTAGCTGGAACCTGATACGGTTTCCTTGAAAGGTGACTGAAACAGTTAATTGGTTGTCAAAATAGTTGCTGATTTATTTTCTGTTGCTCCACTAATTGGTTAATTGACTAATAGTTGAAGTCAATACTCACACACGGCAGGGTCGATTCAAGGATTTAAGTGAGGTGGCACAGGGGGCACCACTAATCAATCGGGGGGAGAATATAGCATAAAAAAATCTTGTTGGGAAATGTTATTTTGCTAAATAAAACACATCACATTCATTATTAATTTCACTTGTTTTTTTCAACAAATGTGTATCCAAATACAATACACATGTTCTGTGGGCTATAGGCTAAGGCAAAAATGTGGATATCATCATGGAAACATTAATTGGTTGTTGGGAAGATTTTTTTGCACAGAATTGTATAAAAATAATGTGCAATACACTTGCAAGAAAAACTTGCTGTGCACAGTTTTCTGATAATTATAAACAGAACAGAAAATAAATTGCGGTACAATTGTTTTCTTATTTTGTTTTTTCTTACAGCAATAAGTGCTCTACAGTAAGTTCAATATGTTTCTACTTCTACACTGGCCTCAAAATGTCAACAAAGTACAACGTTGCCATACAATGTGTGTTTAAAGTATGGATCCGTTTACAAATGGATGAGCAGCGATCGGCAGAACAGTCAGCAAAGTGACAGTGCTCTGATCCAATGGGAGTCTAATTTGTTAGATTGACAGCACTCTAGCCCAATGGATTTGGGGGGGAGAACACCTGCGCCTTTAAATATGATTGCTGCCCCGCCCCCTGAAATATGATTGGCACACAGGCCTTTTCTGTTTTGTTGTGAAATGGATGGGATGTTGAAGACTGTCCATCAAAGTTTTGGTTTGTGTTCTTGAAGGTATGGGCTGTTTCTGGGGGGCAGAGAGGAAGTTTTGGAGACAGAAAGGGGTTTATTCCACCCAAGTGGGCTACGCAGGAGGATACACACCTAACCCCACCTACGACGAAGTCTGCACAGGTACCATCAGCACACCCATACACACTCACACACAGCGTGCTGGGCAGCGGGTTGTCAGCTGAGAGTCAATAGACGGTGGAAAACAAGACACACATAAACAGAAGAGTGAATGGTTTCCCCCAGGCCCTGTTATACTGGGGCTTGGATACAGCTGCTATTGAAGCCTGACCACTCTGAGCAGACTGTGTTTCTGTGTGATCCATGCCCAGACCTCCGAGTAATTCCTCCAGCCAGCCAGGGCAGAGTGAATCCATCATTAGACCTGCGTCACCACCTGTCTCCCTTTCTTTCTAACTTATTCTTCTACAAAGTTTCACATTAGCAAATAACTGTCAAACAGTCATATCAATGTAAAGGCTGAATAGATGAGTTGATTAACTGATATTTCCCCCCCCCCCCCCCCAGGGAAACATTTGTGTTAATGTGCATAAGGAAGCCAAGAAAAGGTGGAAAAAATCTCCAAAATGCATCAAATGACAGATTAGACGTTTGTCTTACATGTCAAAAAAAGTTAGATTTTATTCCCATCATTTACACTTTCAAAATAACAGAAAACAAAAAAATGGCATCTGCAAAGTTTGGGCACCCTGCAGAGCTAATACCTTGTACTGCCCCCCCCCCCTTTGGCAAGTATCACAGCTTGGAAACGCTTCTGTAGCCAGCCAGGAGTCTTTTAATTCTTGTGGAGGTATCTTTGCCCATTCTTCCTTCCAAAAGTCTTCTAGTTCTTTGAGATTTCTGCTCTTTTAAGGTCTATTTTACATTGTGTTGTAGTTAGGAGATTGTGAAGGCCATGGCAAAACCTGCGGTTTACGCCTCTTGATGTAATCCAGTGTGGATTTTGAGGTGTGTTTAGGATCATTATCCATTTGTAGAAGCCATCCTCTCTTTGACTTCAGCTTTTTCACAGATGGCATCAAGTTGGCGCCCAAAATTTGCCGAAATGTTATTGAATCCATTTTTCCTACTACTTGTGAAATGTTCCCTGTGCCACTGGCACCCCCCCCCTGCTTAACAGTTGGACCAAGGTAATTTTTATTAAATCCTGTGCCCTTTCTTTTCCAATCGTACCTTTGCTCATTCCGGCCAAAACGTTTGATTTTTTTTTTTTTTTTAAGTTATATTTTTGGGGGGTTTTATTCCCTTTATTTGGACAGGACAGATGTAAGTATGTGTGAAAGGGGGAGAGAGAGAGGGGGGAGCGACATGCGGCAAAGGGGCCACAGGCCGGATTCGAACCCTGGCCCGCCGCGCCGAGGAGCAAGCCTCTTTACATGGGCATCCGCACAGACCACTACGCTATCTGGATGCACCAAAACATTTGATTTTAACTTTTTATGCACTTTGATAAAAAAAAATTTACACATAAAAGAAAAAAAAGGTTGAAGATGGGAAAGAAACCGAATGTTTAACTGAAATCAACTGCTGGAAGAAACACAGGCTGTGTCTGATATCACTTATTACTCTATAGTGCACTGCATGTACTGTCCGCCGTTGTATTTGAGTGTGTAAATGTATTTATTTAAATAATATACTAGCCTCAAAAATGCCATAAGGCAAAAAACAACATATTTTATAAATGCAAAATGTAGAGTCGACAGCTGTCAGTGACGACAAAAATGATAAGTGTCAGAAATCAATTTACTGCTCACTATTGGGTAAACTAGTGTGTGTTATTGTAGTAAGTTGTGAACAGGATTTGTGTGTAGCTGTTGAGGTTTTAAAATGGGTTTTTGTACATTTTAGATAGAAATGTATCTAAAAACTGCATTCATTGTATATTATGTATACATTCTAACATGAGTATTGTTTGAATGGGAATTGTTGTAACACACATTTAGTTTTTCATCATATTCCAACATCCCTATATCTCTGTATCTGTATATAATGGTTAGCCTTTATCCTAAATCTGACGGCTGCTGTCTATTGAAACTTATCTGATCTCACTGTTTCTAAAAACAAAAATGTTGCAACAACAGTTGGATTTGAACTGCTGGATGTATTTTTATAATCAGCCCCTTATCTTGGCAAAGGACTTGATTTTCACACCTTTCCATCTTCAGGAAAGACAGGACATATTCGTTATTGGGTAAATATTTACAGTCCGGTCAATGTAGGTTGGAAATGTGCTGATTAAATTTGCATGTTTTTTTTCTTTTCAGCTAAAACCAAATCTACCTGTATTTACTAGATTTAAAGGACACCCACTCTTCATTTTCCCTTTTTTCATTTGCAGTTCTTATCTCTAAGCCGTCTCTCCTCCAGTCAAAGGAAAATATGTTTTTTTTTCTGTCAAAAGCTGAAGTTGGGTGTGGTGGTTCAAGTCAAAACTAAAGATGGAGACTCATTATGTAGGATGGCCTCTTTCAAAGTGTTGTATCACTATACAATATTATATATTTTTTATCATAGGGCTGCGTGATATGAGGAAAATATGCGATAACGTTGTTGAATATAGCAATAGTGATATTATTTGTGATAAATATGTATGTATAATAATGTATTTAATAATATACAATAATGTATTTGCAACAATTACAAGTTGCATTAAGACTTGAATGTAGAGCTCGGTTGGTTGTCAACTGTTAAATTAATTGTCAACTATTTTGATAATTGATTAATTGGTTTGGGTCGTTAAAGATGATCTGATTCTACTTTACGAAATGTGAATATTTTCTAGTTTCTTCTCTCCTGTGTGGCAGTAAGCTGAATATCTTTGAGTTGTGGACAAAACGAGACATTTGAGGACGTCTTCTTGGGCTTTGGGACACTCTGATCCACGTGTTTTACCAATTTATGACGTTGTACTGTATCACAAACAACTAATTGTCAGATTAATTGACAAGTAAAGTTGGAGCCCTACTTCAATGGTTGACTATCAAACACACCGTCAGTTGTTCATATTGTAACAGTGGAATAATGAGAACGTTAGATAATGTACCAGTAAAATGCCTGAGCTCTGGTTCCAGCCACTACTATATTTTTCCGTCTTGTCCGAGATGATTTTATTCCTGCGAGATTGTCCTGCCGAAGCATTAATTTGATATCGACCGCTGCTTTGTCTCTGTTCGCCTATATCTACTGTAGGAATCCATAATTCCTGATATTAAAAAAGTAATAAAACGGAGAGAGAGCGTGGAGTGGAGGCAGAATGAGAGACAGGAGGCAGATAAGGTGCAGTAATGGGTCACACTCATTACCAGCGCCAGCTGCTGTCTGTCCATCCGTCTGCACGGGTGATCCTTATATAATCAGCTTTGCACTGATATGAGCGTGGATATTACCTGTATTTCATGCTTTTTCAATGTACATTTCAGAGTTTTCAGTTGAACCCCACAGTCGTCATCAGTTGTCAGCTTCATCAGTTCTTGAAACTTTACATTTTTCTTAGCACTTTTAGTACTATTTGAATGTTTATGCCTAAAAGTTTAAAAGGATTTGTGTTTGACCTGGGAAGCAGCAGTGGACAGAACAATTAAAAGTCAAATTGTTAATTTCTTCTGGAGCTTTCAGAGACTTTAGGACTGTTTTAGGACTTTTTCAAGCAGAAAGTCCCAAAAATCGCAATGTACCAAATCGCAAATAATGTCGTGTGCATAATAGGTCAGAGGGCGAATGAAACAAGTAAGTTGACCATGAGTTCTCAAAGAAAAAGACATTCTGTTCCTTTATAATCTTTATACAGAATGCTTTAATACTCATTTGCATACAATGGGGCAGTAAAACAGTACATATTGCACCTTAACTTAAATGATTACTTAATAAAACCTACAATAAAAAAAGACGATAGATAGATAGATAGATAGATAGA
>NC_045750.1:2123663-2125030 GCF_008692095.1 Etheostoma spectabile | reverse complement strand
GATAGATAGATAGATAGATAGATGGACTTTATTAATCCCAAAATGGATGGATGGATGGACTTCATTTATCCCAAACTGGGAGATTACTGTGTTGCAGCAGCAAGTTACATAGACATACACACAGAAAATACAAGAAATATGCTAGAAATAATCAGACTAAACATAAAATAAGATCAAAATACCAGAACACCTACTGAAAAAAATGACTTGGGAATAGGAACTTGAGGAATGAAAAGAATATACTGTACATGTATTGTATATACCACTAGAATAAGGGTTGTAAGCTGTGAATTGGAAGGGAGCTCAAACATTAGTGGTAAACTCCATGTGAAACCTCCGTTGTGTCTCATGACCAGATGTTGAATTGTGCAGGTAGGACGGGCCACGCCGAGGTGGTGAGAGTCGTCTACCATCCAGAGAAGACCAGCTTCGCCAACTTGCTCGCAGTTTTCTGGGAAAGCCACAACCCGACTCAAGGTACAACCTCTCAGCCACAGACTCGTTATTCCCATTATTCGGACAGTACTCGAACGCAGCGTATCGCAGTAGCATCCTGTCATGAACTGAAATGTGAAATTTTGACCTGTAACTGGAGGTCACCGCCGTCATTAGGATTTATGCACTGTAGCATAGACTGTATTGCACGTTTGACCAAAGTGTGATTGACAGACTGACAGACGCACGTTGCCATCTCTAAAGCCGCGTCGCTCCAGTGGCTGAAATCTTTGTGCTAATGAGACATTGTGGTTGACAAGCTGACATTGAAATGATGAATGGAATACGTGATGAAATGATCAGTTCACAGTCAAAAAAAAAAACCTAAAAAAAAAACCGCATTCAATTGTGCCAAGACAGACAAGTTATATTTTTGGAAAATGCTGTCATCTGTTGTTTTCAGATGATCTGATGTCGCCTCAGCCGAGAACTGAGGAGGACGACTGCAGGTCAAGGCAGCTGAAATCTTGATTTTACCTTTTTCGTGTCGTTGTGTGTGTGTAGGGATGCGACAGGGGAACGATATTGGGACAGCGTACCGTTCTGCCATCTACACCGACACAAAGCAGCAGCTGGAGGAAGCGTTGGCCTCCAAAGATCAATACCAGAAGGTACACGCGTCTATTCACCAATCAGCCTTTCATTAACTCTGTCATCGCCACTTCTCTTCTCCGCTGTCTATATTTAATCTCTCTTTTCTTCTGTCCTCATTTTCTTCCCTGTCCCTCCTTTCTTTTTTCCCCGACTCCATTTCCCAGCATTCTCCTCTGTTGCCCATCCCTCTTTCTTTTGTTACTGTGTGTAAAACCTGCCATATACTGTATGTCCATATGCTTTTCGCACACACACACACACACACACACACACACACA
>NC_045750.1:2121880-2123645 GCF_008692095.1 Etheostoma spectabile | reverse complement strand
ACACACACACACACACACACACACACACACACACACACACACACACACACCCTCTGTTGAACTCTCTCCTGCTGAGACTTCTGCATCAGTATCCCACCAACAGGGCTTGTTGCTATGGAAACTGACGAAGAGGAGGTTACTCTATTCTTTTCTATTCTACTCTAGTGCAGTCTGGTCTTCATTAAAGTCCCTTTCCCCTCTCTTATTCCTCCCCTCGTTCATGCGTCCCTTTCAGTCTAAAACCTTGCTTCCCTCAGATGGATTTGTCTCCGACAGTCGGTCTTTGTTTTACTCTTTCTGTCTCTGTCTCCGTCTCTGCTGAAGTCCAGCCTCTGAAATCCTGCATTTATGATCTAATGGAAACAAAACCTGGGTTCTGGGTTTAAGCACTTGAATAGATTTGAACCTAGAAAGCATTATTGCAGTCAGTGGGGGCCTATGGAGATTTTAATTGCTTTAATCGTGCCCCCACTTTTAATCAATAGCTGCCAATAAGTAGAAAAAAATCCATTTGTCATACAGGAATGATGGAGACACAGCAATGCAAAGACTTTGGATACTATATCCTAATCAAGTGCTGTTAGAATACTAATAATGAACTTGAGTAAAGTCTTTTTCACACATGGAATATGTAACAGCTGCCTTCATAAATCGGTGTGACACAGGTGTATTTCTTTACGTTAATGTTCCTTAAAGGGATAGTTTGGATGTTTTGACGTGTGGTTATATTAGCTAATTATTCATTGCCGATGTATTATCTACCCTTTGGAGAAGAAGGCGGGAGTACCGACTCAGAAGCTAAGCAGGGTACCACTGTGGACGGGGGTAGCAGATGAACACATCTTACCTACCTCAGAAAAATCAATAGTTTAAGTTTATGCCACATTTCGAATATTTTCACCACATTACCTTGCCGTCAGACTGGGAACGGGGATCTGAAGCCGTTATCTACGCTCTCTTCAAAGCCACCAGACTACTTTGACAAAAACAGTAATTTTACCTCGCAGAATATAGGAGTTGATCGGTTAAGTAAGTCAGTCTTATTGTGTAACTTTGTTCAGACATGGCAGCATATTTACAGAAAGATGCTAGTGCAATATTTGGCTACCTGAGAGCTGAGTTTGTCTGTTTATTATCCCCAGTAGCTGCTGTCTGTCTCAAACAGAAGCTACTCTTCATTAAGTTATAAAACGTCATATAGCGTGGAATAAGATAGTTTTTTGTCTTCCACAGACCACATCACTGGTGGATTTAAAAACGTAATTTGCCATCTGTGTCTTAATTTAAGACTTTCATGAATCCACTAATGAATTTTCAAATCAATTAGCATTGAATCCAGCTGTCTGTTTTATTATGTACAGCATGCACAATTATTGAAATAACAAGACGTTATGTTGGGACCCTCGTTTTAATTCTTAATATGCTCTCAGGTCTGATTGTTACTGTGGTTATTTGCCGCTTTCACACAGTTGTGTAGTTTACTGATTTGTGAGTAATAGATGGTTGTTGGGATATTGAATATATAACAGTGATTTTACAGTTCTCTCTCTGTTCATGTTTAACCTTGTGCTGCTGTGATCTTTATGTTAATCTGACGGCCTTAAATTCAGACTTGGGCCACGTTGAAGGTGATACTGAAATGTTCCAGGTCCGACAGAGAAAGATTTCCATTGTGACTTTTATGAAAAAGTAGTCTTGCTTTGCCAGACCTTCCTCCACAGCACTGCGGAAGAGGATGGGAGAAAACCGTGCTCTGGTTTATTGG
>NC_045750.1:2117316-2121870 GCF_008692095.1 Etheostoma spectabile | reverse complement strand
AACCAATCACAATTGTCTTGGGCGGGGCTAAGCGCCGGACGCAGCCACGGTGCCGCTGCCATATTCTGAAGCCTCGGGAAGGAACTTTTTTTGGTGGAATATGTGTGCTTTCAAAAGCTGTTTTAGTCGTGAAACGGAAAACTCTGATTGCACAGATAGTCTAGCTAGCTGTCTGGATTTACCCTGCAGAGACCTGAGGACCAGGTAACCATAGTCCTCAGATTGGACAGATAGTCTAGCTAGCTGTCTGGATTTACCCTGCAGAGACCTGAGGACCAGGTAACCATAGTCCTCAGATTGGACAGATAGTCTAGCTAGCTGTCTGGATTTACCCTGCAGAGATCTGAGGACCAGGTAACCATAGTCCTCAGATTGCACAGATAGTCTAGCTAGCTGTCTGGATTTACCCTGCAGAGATCTGAGGACCAGGTAACCATAGTCCTCAGAAATCAGCCGCAGGTTAGAAGACCAACACAAAGAAAGAAGAAGGTGACGGACATCCGGCCTGAAAGAGTGACATCTAGTGGAATTCACGGCGGCAACGGAGCAATCCCAGAAGTGGAACATTGTGGATACAGACTAATGAAAAAGTGACCAGGGTGCTTATTCAGATATGAGTTAGACATGTTATTCAGCCATCAGATTAATGATAATAAAGGTGTGCATTGCCGGAAGGAGCTTAGAATTGTCACACAATTGCGTAAAAACCCAGTCAATCTCAAAGCCTTTATATCAGAGTATCTTTGCACTGATTTCCCAAGGCTCTAAAGACCAGCCGCTTGTTTCCCAAAAGTATCTTAATGTTGAGATAATTGTCAAATTAATTTCATGCAGCTTGTTATAAGCACAGGTTGTTTTAGGTCCCAGTAAACCCATTTAGTGGTAATAAAGTGGAGAAGTAGCTGACGTGTGCAGGTGTGCTTTTGTTCCCTCATGCGTTGAGTTGAACTATGTTGCATGCTAGCTGTGCGCTGTCTTAAGAGGACATTGGGAAATGCTGAAGGAAAGTAATTAATCAGAATGAGCTTGAGCACTAAGCCAATAGGTATCTGGGAAATACTGTGTACACAGGAAATGTCAAGATCCAAACAACCAAGCACTTCACTGAGCGCACTCATGCTGTAAAGAGTATTGACCTTTACCAGATCACAAAAACAAGATATCACAAATTTAAATCTTGTTTTTCCTCCATTCTGTGGATTTCTTTGTTCCACAGAGGTGAATCCCAGTCATTTTGTTGACCTTCTAGCACCAACATTAGGCCAACATCAAAATCTATCAGGCAGATTAATGCCAAATTGACAGATCTGGGCTATTTTGTGGTCTTACTAAGTTACTTTAAGGGCTTTTTCACACCGACAGCCTTTAGTTCGGTTGAATCAAACTAGAGTTTGTTTGCGCTGATGAGAACATGGCAATTGAACTCGGATGCCACCAAAAGCAGACCAAACAAGCGTACCAAGACCTGTTTGAAGAGGTGGTCTCGGTACGCTGTCAATCAATCTCTGGAGTGGTTTGTTTGTGGTGAGAACGTGATCCATACTCGAAACGCACCAACGATATATACTACATACTAGATTCATCTGACTACATACTAGATTCATTTGACTACATACAACATACGACATCTGACATTAAAGATTTGTGTTAAAATAAAATGACAGAGAAAAGGAAAAACAGACATGAGATAATTTTTCAATTCAACAAAACGCAGAGTAAGTACAATAAGTCCTCATATCCACAAAATTGTGTGCGAATGATGCAAGGTGTCGCTGTCTGTCTAAATATACATTTACGCCAACATTTCCACTTTCACACAAGATATATAATAATGTAACAGGCATTTACTGAACACTGCTCCTCAGAGGATTAACCCATTTAAATGTGTTGACACATTGTGTCATTGTTTGTGTCATGTGTTTTTAGCTGGTGGAAAGAGAGAATAGCACTTTTTGAATTCAATTTTAGAAGGTGTAGGGAACGAAGCTTTGATCTAAAATGGCCATAGATGGATGGATGGAGCATTGATTGATTGATTGATTGATTGATTGCTGGCTTCATCTAACCACTACACCTCTTTATCCATTTTTCTAGGTTGTGTTTTCTCCATCTTTTCTCACCAGATTGCCTCCCCCACCCTTTTCCATCTGTGTGTGTGTGTGTGTGTGTGTGTGTGTGTGTGTGTGTGTGTGTGTGTGTGTGGTGTGTGTGGTGTGTGTGGTGTGGGTGGTGTGTGTGTGTGTGTGTGTGTGTGTGTGTGTGTGTGTGTGTGTGTGTGTGTGTGTGTGTGTTCACGTACGTACGTACGTACGTACGTGTGCATGTGTGTGTGTGAGAGCAGTTGGCCTACAGCAAACACACTTCATGCCAAACCATCTGGACCTTAAATCTGTCCTACACAAAAAACGCTTTGGTTGCAAAACTAACACACACACACACAACACACACACACACACACACACACACACACACACAGTTCCAATTTATGTTTTGACTCCTTTTTTGATTTTATTAATAGTCTGTAACTATATATAGGTCATCTGACGTCTTCTGTATCTGATGTTTTGCACCAAGCTTCCACACATTTGTGTCAAAAAAGATGAGGACATTTCAATAATTCAGTGTTTTTTTTCTCTTTGTTGAGAGTAGATGCAGCATTCACTTCCGTACATTGACTTTGCATGCATACTCAGCGCCATCTTTGAAATATTAATGAATCTGTACTCCCAAAAACATCTCGGGGTGGAGTCCTCCTCCTTCCTGTTGACGAAGTCCTTGTTGGTGTCTTTCGTTCTTTGTCCCTACCACACCTCTTCCTTCCAAACAAAATGAACATGTAAAATGCAACGCAGCACAGAGGATTTTCCCAGGACACGCCTCACAGGCACTCGCAGAATTTTGATTAATATTCCCTCCGATCCCCAGAGTCAAGTAATGTCTTCTTCTTTTCCAGCCGCATTTTCACACAGGCAAACATAGACGATGCAAGTCTGAAAAAGGGATGTACAGATGGAAGAAGAGAGAAGGTTTAGACCATGAGTGGTGATAAAAGAGAGAGAATAGTCTGGTTAATTTGGTGTCAGGGTATTGACTATGTTCTCTGTGCCGCCTGGCTTGGTTGTATTGTTCACACAGTGTGATTGGGGAATTGTGTGTGTGTGTGCATATGTGTGTGCATATGTGTGTGCATATGTGTGTGTATGTTTCTGTGTGAGTATAGTACAACAGCACTGCAGAAAATTACCTTGCAGGCGCCTGGCGGTTGTCTGCAGCATGAAAGGAGCCTCCCTTTTCTTCTCTTGCCTCCTACCCGTCATTAGGGTGTGCACTGCGTCTAAAATGGCAGGTGTACGTGGTAACTGTGTGTATGTGTGTGTTCTTGCATGCTTGCTTTATGTAATAATGAGGGCTTGCTCGGTGGGTGCTAAAGCAGCGTGTAGGCCTACTCATCGTTCTGGCATCTCATTCCCTCTTGATACACCTCCCCGGCAACATTTTCTTTTCATAAACACTCATATATCTTCTTCTAAACACAAAACAGCTGCTTTCCCCCCCCCCCTCCTTTTCTTTTCTATTTCCTCTTTGTCTATGAAATCCCTCTCTAGCGCTTTTAACATGCCAGCTTCACCTTTTTTCTCAGTCCTCTCTCCGTCTCGTGGGTGATTATCAGTATCGTTCACGTTTTGCCTGCTTTACCAGAGCAGTCAAAGTATTTGCATTTCAAATGAGAAATCTACTTGTCTGACATGCAAATTAATGGATGTGAATCATGCATCTATAGCAGGCTGCTAACATAGCAGCAGGACCTGCCCAGAGCAACGCACTAAACCACTGAAAAGCCAGGAAGGATGTTTGAGGATTCCACTAGACAGTTAGCATGGAAATTGCAGCCATTTTGGGTATCACAGGTAGTGTTGGATGATGTCAGTGCCCATGTTTTCTTTTAGCTTTAAGCTGCCAATTGCCAATATTTTGTGCTTATTCATTATCTTAACTGAATAGTCCACCAAAATCTTTTCAGGATCAAGGCCCCCCTCCCCCTGCACGCTCTGAAACGGTTGCTTGAAGGTTGCTTGTATAAAGAAAAGGCATCGGCTGTCAAATGTTCAGTGGCAAACCAGAAAAGAACGTGTCAACACATCAAAATTTGTCAAATCACTCTTGCCGCATAAATTACTGCTGTCATTCATCTTGTTTTTGCTACATAACGACTGTACAGCATACGCTACTGAGGTTGTCCTGCAAGACAAGAGTTTTACAGTCAGTTTTCTAAAAGAAATCGGACAAAAGTCTCAGGGTTGGACGGAACGTGCTTCCCCTGACACACATTACTGAACAGGCACGCGGCCATGTGGAGATGTTCGCGTGGCTTCCTTTAAAACTTTGTTTTATTGGCTTCTGCTACTCTGGAGATCCTGTGAGACTAAAGCGTGATTTATGCTTCTGTGGAGGCTCCACGCACAGCTTCAGCTGTAGCCTACATAAGTGGCCTGAAGATTATACTATATATATATATATATATATATATATATATATATATATATATATATATAT
>NC_045750.1:2116797-2117292 GCF_008692095.1 Etheostoma spectabile | reverse complement strand
ATATATATATATATATATATATTATATATATATGTATAAGAAACACTAATGGCGCATTGCACACAACTTTGTTCACATTCATTTTCCACATTCATACAACACATAGCCCTACTGAGAAAGTCAAGCGGAGCTGTTATTTATTTTATTTTATTTACTTATTTTATTAATTCAGGACAATTCACATTAATGAACAAGCACACCGGTACACGTAAATGTGCCAGATTGTAGCCCGAGGGCTAATTTCCACCTGCAGTCCAATAGGCAGGTTGGAGTTACAGTAAAAAAAAGACACAGGATAGTAACACTTGGTATATAAAAACAAGAAGAAACAAAAAGAAAAGAAGAAAAAAAGAAAAGACAGGACAATTCAATAGTAGAAAAATGGAAACACATGTTAGCGGTGGTTAGCTCTAAGCCGCAGCTTTACCTGGTTCTTAAAGGAGGCCAGAGTGGGACGCTCCCTTATAGTTGGAGGAAGTGTTTCCCATAATGCAC